>NW_027555042.1:0-88092 GCF_964656455.1 Halichoerus grypus | reverse complement strand
TCGCTTTTCTTCCCACAGTTGTCTGGCTAGTTCCTCATTTTTCTCTTCAGCACTTTGAAGGGACACATTGGAATCAGCATCGTCAGTGACACCCTTCAGATCACCCTCTGACCGATGGATGGGCTGATTGTCATTTTCTGCTTCCCTCTTTTGCTTGACTTCCCAGTTGACGTGACCCAAGAGATCTCCAAGGAGACAAGGCCAGGGAATGGCCTTCAGAAGGTTTTCACCCAGTGGTATTAACTGGCTGACTTTATCTTTCAGAGCCCGCTGCAGTCCTGCGTTCGACTGCTCTAGCCTTTCTTTCTCCTGCTCCGTTTCCTGGAGTCTCTGCTTCCATCTCGCAATTTCTTGGGCGAGCAGTTCTGGACTCTCTAGAACGTCAGTGTTTCCATTCAAATCGTCCATTATTTTCTTCCAAAGTTGTTTTCCATTCTTCTCTGACATTCTTAAGATGGGTCTATCACCAGTCACTTGGGAAAGTTTAGGAGGCTGGGTCTTCTGCGCCATTTTCAGAAAGTCGATGGTGTTCTGAAGTGCCAGCCTACAGCGGTTAGTACTTACTGCTGAGAAGCATAAGGTTTGTAATGTGGGAAGACTGGCCTCCACCCCGAGCAGCCCTAGGGCATCATCAGCTTGTGTCATTGGTCCCATATTCCCACTACCTTTTCCACAGACTTTAGCGTGGGCCAAACACCTTTTGCCTAGCACCTTCACACTTCTCCAAATGTGTCGTTTCTTCGCTGTCAAAACCAGTATTACAATATATGCCAGCATGTCCCAGGGAAACTCATGGAGAACTGAAACATGTCTCCAGCTTTCAGAAATCACCAGCAGGGCACCCCACAGGGGCTCTAGGACCAACTGGAAAGTGGATCTGATGGCAGGCAGCAGGCCCTCCATGGCTGTGTAGGGCTCCACAGCTCTGCCTCCAAGGGCCAGTGTTCTATGGGTCTCAACTGAGGCTCAGAACCCTTGGGGGGGGGGGTGCTCTGTCTCTAAGGTAAACATGTGCCTGGCAACAGAGCAGATCAGTTGGGGTGGGGAAGGGGGAGGCCAGCCAGCTTCTAGAAGACAGTTTCCCCCTAACTTTGCCCTCAAATAGAAAGTGATCTCACTTCACTGAGTTCCCCCCCCAACCTTTATTGAGATACAATTCACATATCATACAATTCATCCATTTTAAGTGTACAAGTCCACGAATTTTTAGCATATATAAAGAATTATATAACCATCACAATAAGCTTATTTTAGAACAGTTCCATTACTGTAAAAAAAAGACCTTGCCAAACCTGTCATTTCTATCCTCTTTGCCCCCTTAGGCTGTCAGTAGGAAATCTAAAAATTTCTGGGCTTGACAAGTACCCTTAGGGCAAACCTTTCTTCCCAGTTGATGTACCTATCCACGTAAGCAGTTTCTCTGTCATATTGGCTTAGCAATTCCTCCCTGCCTTGGTCAGCTCTCTCATGTTTTAAAGACTTAAAAAAAGATTACTTTTTCAGGTTCTTTCACGTGTTTGCAAGTGGAGCGTGTCTCTGAGTGCTCAGGTGCACAGAAAGTCTCCCCTGGGTGCCTTATTTGCCCCACAGCTTGGATTTGAGATTTAGGATTAGTCTCCCAGATGAATAAGCATCACTGAGCAGGGCTGGGTCCTGGAACAGGCCTGGCGGTTTGCCATGAGCTTGTGGTACTCAGTTCTGCTACTTTTGTATATGAAGCCACCTTCACTGGAAATGCCTTCCAGTTTGCTGACGGTATCAGATTTTTATGGCCCACGGAAGTCACGGAAATTTCTCCTCTGACTGGTGTAATTGCTGAAGACGCTGGCTGGCCATTCCCCAGAGAAAGAGGTCTGATGATTGAGGTGTCCTGTTTTAGAAATGGAATGTTGGGTTTGCATCTTCTGATAGGCTGACTCTTCCAAACTTGGGAATATTTACTCTATTTCCCAAAATAAACACCATCCATACCGGTTCCCCAAAAAACTAAAATATTGAAGCATAGGTTCAAAGATCTTTCTGTTCAAAAGACCTCTTCAGACGTACACACAAGACACTATAGAATTGAACTCATAGAGGTCCTCTTCTTATCTTATTGCCCTGGATAAGACAGTCATAACATCTAGATTAGTGTCTTCATTGGTTAGTTTTATGTATACGGTTCTTCTTGAAGGTGAGCAAGTGGGGTTTGTCTGTCTTTCTCACTGCTGGTCCCCCACAGAGCCTAGCACAGAGCCTGTACAACTGTACTAAGGTTCACGATTCAAAAAGGAAGCATGTGAATAATGAATCCAAGAATTCAGACCACAGATTTGGAACAAAGCGTATGAGTTTCAGAGAAGTAGACATTTTAGAAGAAAACTGTCCTTTTAACCCTAGATGCATTGTGAAACCATGTTTCTGTCCAAGGTCTTAGAGAAAAAGAAAGCCCTGAGTGTATTCCACTGCAAATGAGCAGGAAACAGCGTGAGTACTTCATGTGCTCAAAGTGACCACCTCTGTTTGAGAGCTAGCCAGGGATTCTTGAGAGCAGCCGATTTTCCTCATGAAAACTATGGGATTGGGGCACCTGGGTGGCTCAGATGGTTAAGCGTCTGTCTTCGGCTCGGGTCGTGATCCCAGAGTCCTGGGATCGAACCCCGCATCGGGCTCCCTGTTCGGCGGAGAGCCTGCTTCTCCCTCTCCCTCTGCCTGCTTCTTCCCCTGCTTGTACACTCTCTCTCTCTGTCAAAAATAAATAAAATCTTTAAAAAAAAAAAAAGAAAGAAAACTATGGGATTATGGGCAAAATAACAAAATGGGGGTCATCAGAATCCTGAGAACGACTGGATGGTAGGACAGATCTGCGTTCACATCTCTGCTGTGTCCCTGTGGACTCATCCTATTTTTTCCAGCCTTTCTTTCCTCCTCTGTGGGATGGATGTCTTAGATTTATTGTAAGATGATGGGGCACTTCAGCACCATGCCTGGCATATGGGACAAGTTCCATGTATGTTGGGTTTTGTTCATTTCTGTTCCAGGATTTGAAAAAATAGCCATGAGAATACTTCTCTGGTTTTTTTAAGGATTGAAAAAAAAAAAAAAAACCACATAAAATAGGTAAGCTATTTTACCATAAGTTGATGTTGATCGTAAGACAAAACTAGATTGGAAAAAAAAAATCTTCAACTAAAAGGGGCTTGTTGTTTGTCTGCAAGCACAGCCATATGCAAGAAATAGGGGCCAGAATCAAATTAGAAGAAAAAGGTGGGAGGGATTCCTTCACACACAGTCTCTATAACTTATTTAAAGTAAACCACTAAGACAGTCCTTCTCAAACTTGACTTTGTATCATGGGAGTCCTTGTTAAAACACAGATTGTTGTCAACTCCCTCCATCCCCCCAGCCCTGCCATTTCTGATTCTACAGTATAGGGTGGGTCCTAGGAATTTTCATTTCCAATAAGAGGATAGTAATATTCTAATGCTGGTCCTGGGACCACACTTTGAGAACCATTGCCATGGAGGTGATTCTCAACCTTGGTTGTACCTTGAGATCACCTGGGGAGCTTTACAAAATACCGATGCCTGGGCTCAACCCAAACATCAGTTGAGAAGTTCTGATTTCACTGGTTCTGGGTGGAGTCTGGATGTCAGGAGTTTTAAAAGCTTTTAATGTGCAAAAGTTAAAAATAATTTCCCTGTCCGTTCTGGTATATTTTAGAAAAGAATCATTCAATTATTCATTCATTCAATAAATATCAGTCGAGTATCTACTATAACCTGGGCTCTGTGCGAGGTGCTAGGGATATGGATATAAATCGGACGGACAGAGGAAGACTGCCACATTGATAACTCATGAGGTGACTGGCATACCAATGAACATATTTACAGAGAGCTGTTAAGAGCTGTAAGTGGGGGCACCTGGGTGGCTCAGTTGGTTAAGCAACTGCCTGCGGCTCCCATCATGATCCCGGGGTCTTGGGATCAAGCCCCATATTGGGGCTTCTCCCTCTGCCTGTGTTCTTTCTCTCTCTGTCAAATAAATAAATAAAATCTTAAAAAAAAAAAAAAAAAAAGCTATAGGTGGAGGGCAATGAGGTTTAAGTGAGCAAAGACTTCATTAAGGAAATCTGAATTTAGTTTTGAAGAATGAGCCTTTTTTATGGGCAGAGACTGAGGGGAAGAAGATTTTGGCGAGAGGTCTGGGACTGGGAGTGGACACAGGATGTGTTCACAGGTGTTCTCAGGGAGCTGGAGCCTGGTTAGGTGGTATGCAAGGAGGTGGGAGAAGTTGTCTAGAATCAGGGGAAGTGTTTCAAGATTCTGGGAGGAGAGTGATACAACTGGGTTTGATCACTAGCTACATCGAGAGATAGAAGACCTACCTGAGAAATGTTCTTTAGATGGAATAATCTCTATCATTTTTTAAAGATTTTATTTATTTATTTGACAGAGAGAGACACAGCGAGGGAGGGAACACAAGGAGGGGGAGAGGGAGAGGGAGAAGCAGGCTTCCCGCCGAGCAGGGAGCCCGATGCGGGGCTCGATCCCAGGACCCTGGGATCATGACCTGAGCAGAAGGCAGACGCTTAACGACTGAGTCACCCAGGCACCCCAAAACAAGCAGTTTAAAGTTTGGTGTTGAGACCTAGAAAACCCAGACTAAAGGTAAGCCAAGGTTTGTCATCACAAGAAGGGGAGGACTACACAGGCAGGAAACAGAACTCAAATGAATTTCAAAGGAGAGAAAGTCACCACTTAACCCAGGCAGATTTTTGACCCAGAGCCTTGCTGTGTAAATGGAATTCTATTTCCCAGGGACCTCTGAAGCCAGGACTGCTCAGAACATTCACTTGCTTTTGCAATTGGAACATTAGAAGTTTACATCAAGATGGCAGGGACTCTTGTACCTTTCTGTAAATTCCTAAGACCCAGGGGATTCATAGGACAGCTAGAGCATATATGAAAACCCACTGAGCCTTTCCTTTTTCCTTCAGCTTAATACTTGTGAGCCCAAACAATCCAGATTTCAAAAAATATTCAAAATTGCTATTTCCTTTAGAACATATTCAGGACATAGGCTGAGGTCTTAGGAAATACAGAAATGAGTAAGCTGACACTCGACATGTAAAAGATGTATCTTTAGTGTAAAGCTTTTATGTTGTTTGGGAGGAATGGGAAGATGTGATAGAAATAAAATGGAATTGGACTCTGAGTAGTCAAAGTCACTAACAATTTGGGGGCCAAGGGAGGGGGGCAAGAGCACGGTGCAGTCCTTACAAATAATTTAATATTTGCCCTGGCCATTGGGGCATAACCCATTGCATTTTAAAATGACCACAGGGTTCCTTATCTCTCTGTCTTTGTACTTTGGTGGATCCCCATAAACAAATGTGTATTTATCTTGCAAGCCTCAGCACAAACTCAACCCCAAGCCCCTCCTGACTTCTGAATGCTCACTACTGGGTTGAGCACACGTTTTCCCCGGTGCTTACACTCCTTCCCTGTTTGTCTCCCACCACATGTGCAAGGACAATGGCTATGTCCACTCTCCCTTGGCTGACAGGGTTTAGTACCTGAAACATATGTTCAGTAGTGGTCTGTCCCATTAACGCATGACCCGGTGGCCTTCAATCAGAGAGGACTGGCTTCAGTCTAGGCCTCAGCACTTACAAGTGTGTGACAGCGAATTCCCTCCAACTTATTAAACCTCTGTTTCTTCTCACACAGGAAGAGAACACAGGATCCTTTGTGAGGACAAAATGGAATGACTTGTGCAAAGCACTCAGCCCAATTCATCAAAGTAGAGAGAAAATACAACAAACTTTCATGGATCTATCAACTAGCTTGGTTGAATTTAGATTATTTTCAAGATCTGTTTTAAAAATCTGTGGTTCCCAAACTGTGTGCCACAGGGAACTCGTAGGAATGCCATCGTATGTTTTTAGTTTTCAAGGGACACATGGGGACATTGGACACCTCACAACCATTACTATCAAAATTTTTGGACTCTAAATACTTAATAAAGGGAACCTTTAGATGTTTCTTTCAGGTTGGGTAGCATCACAAAAGAATGGAGATAATAAAGGTGCTATGAACCAAGAAAATTGGGAATCTCTGCTTTAGAAATTTTTTTTTTAAATAAAACATTACAATTGTACCTATAGCCTCTGTGGGTTTGTACCTCTCTCTTCCCATTTAAAGGAACTACAAATCTGAAATTTGAAAATTGACACTTTCTTTTTTTAAAAAGATTTTATTTATCCATTTGAGAGAGAGAGAGAGTGAGAGCACACACAAGCGGGGGGAGAGGCAGAGGGAGAGAGAGAAGCAGACTCGCCGCTGAGCAGGGAGCCCAACACAGGGCTCCATTGATCCGAGGATCCTGAGATCATTATTTGAACTGAAGGCAGAAGCTTAACTGACTGAGCCACCCAGGTGCCTCTGATAACTTACACTTTTATTAATATTTTTATGTTTTCATTGCACATTTTCTTCCATGTGCATAAATCATATTATTTTTGTATGTTTGACGCTTGACATAAATAGTGTCAGGTACATTATCTTTCCTGAACTTGCTTTTTTTCTACCATGCACTGATACACACTCTCTTAATTGGTATTAGTTTATAATAAATATGAATATCTGGTAGGGTGAGTCTCTTTACCTTGTTCTAATTCAGAATTATGTGGGGTTTTTTTGTTTGTTTGTTTCCAGGGTTTTTTTTTTGCCTTATGTTTCCCATCTAGATTGTAGAATGAGCATTTTAGTTCTACCAAAAACCCATTGGATTTTGATTAGAATTGCATGAAATTTATATACTAATTTGAAAATAATTGGCATCTTTATGAAAGCATGTCTTCCAATCCAAGAGCTTGCTTAATTTCTTTACTCTGCATCATTCAATAAAATCTGTTTTCCCTCCATAGAAGCTAGCTCATCCTTTTTTAGAGCTGTTTCTACCTTTTCCTACTGCACTGGACTCATCTTTGATTGTTCCTGACTTGCAAAATAATGGCTCTACATTTCACTATTAAACATAAAGTAGTTTGTAGTGTTGAATGAGATAATATTTATAAGTTAAGGTTTAGCTTTCTATGCTTTGTGTGTGCATATGTGTATATGCAAATCTTAGATGGATACTGGATTTTAATAAATTCTTGTTTTATGTCCATTTGGGTACTTTAGAAAGTTCTTATCCTTTAAATTAGTTTGTGTGATGAATTGCATTTATGGTTTTTTCTCGTCTTAAATCATCCAGGAAGTCTCATGATAAATCAACCTTGATCATAATGGTTTTAAAAATAATCAAGTGGTAACTTCTGTTTGCTACTATTTATTCAGGATTTTTGAGTTTACTTTCATGAGAGAGATTGCATAATACATTTTGTGCTGTTGTTTTTCAGTCTGGTGTCAAAGTCATTATTAACTTCAGAAAGGGAGTTAAGGAGGCTCACTTCATTTCTTCTACTTTCTGAAATATTATGTATAAATGCGGATAATGTATTTCTTCATTTTTGCAAAAATTAGCTCCTAAAACATCTGACCCAGAGTCAATTCAGGAAATAGACTGTCATTTACTGATTTTAAAAAATATTGTAATGGTTAAACATCAATTCTGGTTTCTGGTTCTTCTTGAAATACAATTTTTGTTAAGTTACTTGTGCAATTAGAAAATTAGATAAATATAATCAGAACTAAATAATTTCTAGAAAATGATCCATATATCTCAGTTTTTAATTAGTTGGTGTAAATTCATTCATGATTTTCTTTTACCATTATCTACACTGTATCTCCAATCGTGATCCTTTAGTTCCTAATATTTATTAAAGCCTTTTCTTTCTTTTCTTGCTCAACCACATCAGAATTTTCCATTTTATTAATTAAAGCAAAGGAAGCATTTTCCTTTTTTTTTTTGAGTGATTTTCTTTGTGTTCTATTTTATTAACTTGTGCTTATGTATTTTTTCTTCCTTCTGACCTCTTCGGGTACCGTATCCTTATTAAGAATTTTCTTGGATGTGGACACTTAGCTCATTTAACCTTCTTTCCCAACATAAAGATTTAAGGCTCTAGCTTTAGGGACATTCCCACAACTTTTCCCAGGATCCTGAGATCATGACCCGAGCCAAAACCAAGAGTCAGAGGGTTAACCAACTGAACCACCCAGGAGCCCCCCCGCCCCGCCCACAAATTTTGATATGAGGTATTCTTACTATTGTCCAATTCTCAAGAATTGCTTAATTTCCATGATGGATTCTTTGGCCCATGAGTTATTTAGATGTGTTTCATGTTCCCATGTGAATGGGTTCTTCTGGTTATTATGCTCCCATTCTCTGACTTAATTGTTATCAGACTTCTGGGTCTGTGTAATATTAAACCTAAATTAACTGCTACAATGTGCTTTCTGGCCTAATACATGTGCTTAAAAGAAATGCTGCCTCTTCATATCTTATGTTATTTTTTCTCAAATGGTTTGTGCATTCTCTTCTTATTGGTTTTAAGATCTCCTTATACAGTTTCGATATTAACACTCTGTGCAATCCCGGTTGCAAACATATTTTTCAAAATTTATAATTTTCTATTGACTTTACTGAAGTCATCTTTTACCATGCTATTTATAGAGTGAAATTTGCTTATCTTTTTTTTAATGCTTTATAGGATTCCACATTGCCTAAGGACCCCACCACTTTAAATGCATATAGACTCCTATCTGTTCTTGTAGGATTTTTATACATTTCTTTCAGAGAAAGATCCAGGGCTGAGGAATAAATTCATGTAATTTTATTTATTAAAAGACCTTTTATGAAAAATGCAAACATAAACACAAAATTTGGTACAAAAGTGAGTATTTGTCCAAAGTGTGAAAAGAAATCACAACAGAAAAAAAATTTAATATGTTGACAAATATCTCAACTATCCCCCTAATCCAGAAAGATGGCATAATATTTTTTATGAAATGACCGCTTAATACATGTCTGTAGTAGTGTTTTTATTTTCCTACATTTTTTGGCTTCATATTCTTTGATCACCTCACTACATAATTGCAATTGTATATTTTCCATAGAGAAAATAACAAGAAAAGTTAGCCTTTCCTTTAGTAGAGTTGATCAAAAATTGTTTTGTTCTTGATAATTGGGATGTATCACACATACGAATTCAGACACCAACACATTCATTTTAAAACCTTTCAAATAGGAAATCTGAAAAACAACACTTCACTCAATTCCCAAAAAGAAAAAATCCATGATGCCTTTGTATTGGTATAACACTGCATTCTCGAGTTGATTCTTGAGAGGGGAGAACTTCCATTTTGACTAAATACCAATGAGAATTCCATCTTCTATCATCAATTGTATATATTCGATCATTGGGAGGCTTTCCACACATTGATTTCTGGCCCTGTACTCTCCAAACCTTGTTCTCCCCCACTACACCTGTTCTCCAGGTGCCGGGCGCAGTAGGACATGGTCATAATGTGGCGTGAGCTGAGGTTCTGTGTCTTGGTGAGAGAATGCTGAGTGGGGCGCTGTGATGGGTCAGAGAATGCTGAGTGGGTCAGTGCTAGCACCCTGGACGCTGATCTTACACTGCAACACTTATCCATAACTTAACACAGAATGATCGCCAACCACAGGCATCTACCCCACCAGGCCAAAACTAAATGCATCCCTTATTCAATCTCCCCTCTGCCAGATCTCATAGACTCTGTATTTTTTCCAGTGCCATCTGATGACAGAGATGTAGGAAGGGAAGAATGGAAAGTGGGATAACCGACTCATCCCAGTCTGCCCGGGACTTGGCCGATTTTAGCACTGAAAGTCCCATGTCCCGGGATCTCTCAGTCCTGGGCCCACAAGGAAAGCCTATTGCTCTAGGGGAGAAGAGACAGCGGTCTTAGCTGTTGCTGCTTAAAATAATTTTGTTTTGGGGCACCTGGGTGGCTCAGTCCTTTGGTCATCTGCCTTCGCTCAAGTCATGATCCCAGGGTCCTGGGATCGAGCCCCACCTCCGGCTCTCTGCTCAGTGGGGAGTCTGCTTCTCCCTCTCCTTCTGCCTGCTACTCTTTCTCTGTCTCTGTCAGATAAGTAAGTGAAATCTTAAAAATAAATAAATTAAATAAATTAACTTTGTTTTGCAAATTTTTGAGAACTTTGAGCCCACGGACACGGGGCTCGGCACTTCCTGGGGCATCAGAAGCGACCCATGCCAGTGAGAGGCTTTAGTTCAAGTCAGGGGCTAGAGATGAAGTTCTGGTAGCTTTCCAGTAAATTTGCTGAGTAGATCATTTAAGTCCTGAATCTATCTTTAATTTAAGTCTTTATCTGAAATTCATTGTCTACTTGCGTTCTTGACGTTTTCCCTAGTCTTCCTCCCTCTGGCCATAGTGCTCCTCGAGTGCTTTGTTATGTTTCTATGCCAACGTTCTGTGACTCAGGTACCACTTTTGGAGTCCCCATTTGTCAAAGAGGGGATGACGCAGTCTCCCCCTGGGGCTAGGAGAGTAGAAGCGGAGCGGTGTCCACCTCCCGCTGGGGCTCCCGGAGTGAGCTATGCCTCTGCTCCTGGAAGTTCCAGCCTTGGAAGCACAGAGCCACTGCCCCACTCAGCACGGCCGGGCATCTCCATATCGGGGAGCCTCGTGCATCTCCATATCAGGGAGCACCGGGCATCTCCGTATCTGGAAGCATTGAGCATCTCCATATCTGGGAGCACCGGGCATCTCCATGTCGGAGAGTACCGGGCATCTCCATATCGGGGAGCACCGGGCATCTCCGTATCTGGGAGCACTAAGCATCTCCGTATCTGGGAGCATCGAGCATCTCCATATGTGGGAGTGCCAGGCATCTCCATATCAGGGACCACCGGGCATCTCTGTATCTGGGAGCATTGAGCATCTACATATCTGGGAGCACCAGGCATCTCAATATCTGGTAGCACCAGGCATCTCCATATCAGGAAGCACCGGGCATCTCCATATCTGGGAGCACCGGGCATCTCCGTATCTGGGAGCATCAGGCATCTCCGTATCCGGGATCATCGGGCATCTCCATATCAGGGAGCACCGGGCATCTCCGTATCTGGGAGCATCGGGCATCTCCGTATCAGGGAGCACTGGGCATCTCCATATCTGGGAGCACCGGGCATCTCCGTATCTGGGAGCATCGGGCATCTCCATATCAGGGAGCACCGGGGATCTCCGTATCTGGGAGCACTGGGCATCTCCGTATCCGGGAGCATCAGGCATCTCCATGCCCAGGAGCACAGCCCCTCCGGTCCCCCACCCATGCTGCGCAAGCGGCCCCAGATCTCAGCACATCTTATTCCAAAGATCTGCCACTCTGCTCATCTTTACTACAGAAATCTCTGAGGCTCCTTTCCAGGATCTTACAGAGTCCGTGAAAAAAGAAGGCTCAGAGCAATTTGGTTTGGGTCTGATTTTCTGCTGTAAGTCCGGTAAAAAGCCTCAGCTGTGCCTAACTGTGGCCTTTTGCCCTGGGCGCGTGTGTGTATGTGTGTCCACAGACTTCTATACGTATGTGTGTACATATACAGTTGGCCCTTGAGTAACACAGGATTTAGGGGTGCTGACACCTGCACAAAAATCCCCGTAGAGGGGCGCCTTGGGGGGAAGGGTAGAGTTGGTCGAGCAATGGACTCTTGGTTTGGCTCAGATCATGAGCTCATGGTCCTGGGATTGAGCCCCACGATGGGATCCACGGTCAGCGCAGAGTCTGCTTGGGATTTTTCCATCTCCCTCTGCCCCTCCCCCACCTCACACTACGTCTCTCTCTCTTTCAAATAAATAAATACATTTTAAAGAAAATCCGTGAATAACGTTTGACTCCCCAGAAACTTAACTGCAAATACACTACTGTTGATCAGAAGACTTACCAATAGTATAAACAGTCGATTCAAGCATATTGTATATATGCAGTATATAATATTGCAGATATTATATACTGTATTCTTACAATGAAATTAGCTAAAGAGAATGTTATTTCAAACTTATAAGGAAGGGAAAATATATTTGTAGTATATTTACAGTCCTATAGTTATCGAAAAAGATCCACATGGAAGTGGACCCTCACAATTCAAACCTGTGTTGTTCAATGGTTAACTGTATATAAAACATTATGATACTATACAAACATATATAAAATACATGTGTACCCATCATTGGATCAATAAATGACATGATGCTGGACAACAGAAATCATTACCTAAATATATTTACATTATTTATGTATATTACCCTGCCTTCTTCAACAAAGAATTTGCATAGCTTGCCTTAATTTTAGCTCAGACTTAAGAAGATTCATCTATTCTTTTTTTAAAGGATTTTATTTATTTATTTGACAGAGAGAGAAAGAGGGAGATAGAGCACAAGCAGGGGGAGTGGCAGGCAGAGGGAGAGGGAGAAGGAGGCTCCCCGCTGAGCAAGGAGGCCGATGCGGGGCTCGATCCCAGGACCCTGGGATCATGTCCTGAGCTGAAGGCAGACGCTTAACCGACTGAACCACCCACATGTCCTGAAGATTCATCTATTGTAATGCAAACAAAAGGATATTTCTCAAACAAAAAGAAACAGCCATCTCCTGCCGTCGTCTCTAACTCATTTCTGTCTGTTAAATGCCGGTGGGATAACTGTGGATGCACGAAGTGCTGTTGTCATTTCTGACACCTGAAACGTACAGGGTGTGGGTCCCCTCAGAAGAGCTTTCCGTGTTTTGGTTCAAGCATAGGAGACTATAAGCCTTACTGGAGACACAGAGGCTGGAGATGTCTTTCACACTTGGCCGTTCTCAAGAGAGGCTGAAAATGTAAACTCAAAAGCCGACATACTCACTTGCAATGGACATTATACCTGGGGATGTGACCATTAAAGGCCACTTGCCACATCCCAAGGGAGAAGTCTGCTCAGAAAACCTCCTTGTGAGTCAGAATGTTCCAGGAAAGAGGGACCTGGGTGGCTCAGTCGGTTAAGCATCCGACTCTTGATTTCAGCTCATATCAGGATCTCAGGGTCGTGAGATCGAGCCCAGCCTCGGGCTTCATGCTCAGTGTGGAGTTTGCTTGGGATTCTCTCTCTTCCTCTGCCTCTCCCCCTCCTGCTCGCTGGCATGCATGCTCTTTAAACGACTGAATGAATGAATGAATGCAACCTTAGAAAAAAAAAAGAATGTTCCAGGAGAGGAAAGAACATCAAATGATTGCTGGGGTATGTCAAACAGGAATGGAACGGGGAAAGCATATGAACATTAGGTCATCCACATCCAGGTTCGAATTTTGGCTCCAATCGTCAGAGGTTGTGTGGCCTCCTGCAGGGACCTCTCCTTCTCTCTGGGCCTCTATTTCTTCTTCTCCGTAGTGGGGATGACACTTGGGATTGTGCTGAAGAATATCTGCTCTAGCTTGCTCCAGTATTAACTCACTTCACCCTCAGGACCGACCTGCAAGGTTGGAACCATGAGCCTGGTTTCACCCACGAGCGGAAAGAGGCACAGAAGGCGGCATATCCAACGTCCTGATCCCGGTGAGAGGCAGCCCTGGAGTTCCATGTCAGGTCTCTGACCGCTAAGTCTCCTTCCAGCCCCTCCATGGCACTGTGGGCCTCTCCCCTGAAGCACGTGGTAGTAGGAGGTCATCTATGCAATCTCACTCTGCACATGTCCGCATTTTCGGCAGTGTGAGCATGTGACTTGCCCCCGTCATAAACACCTCCAGCCACACTGCCCTGACCTGCCTCCCTTCCCTCTTCTGATGACATGGCAGCCTGGCCAGGGTAGTATATTGCATACATTTCCTGCTGTTCCTACGATTTCATTATCATAGCAGGTGGGACAATAGAGTTACACAAGACCACAGAGAGCTATCAGATGTCCCCTCGAAAGCTCACCGAGTGCTTAATTAAAGTTTTTATAACTTTTTATACAGGTGAAGGAAACTTTTGGAGAGATGTAATTAAATCACTAACATACATGAAAGTAGGTGAAAAGAGACTCTAACGTTCAATACATACTTGTCACCATCTGTCCCG
The DNA here is from genome assembly GCF_964656455.1 of Halichoerus grypus. Classification (NCBI taxonomy): domain Eukaryota; kingdom Metazoa; phylum Chordata; class Mammalia; order Carnivora; family Phocidae; genus Halichoerus; species Halichoerus grypus. The sequence continues at coordinate 74,071 of NW_027555042.1, read as the reverse complement.
ACTCACCACACCATCCTTGTTTATTATGGAACTTAAGGAAGCCTCGAAACATGGGCCATTTTGGTCACCAAAATAGGCTATTCCTAGAAAATATACGTTTTCATCTTTTTTAAGTATAAAAATTAGGATTTTGTGCCTTATTGGCAACACATGTGGCTTGTCATTGTCAAATCTGGGCTCGGATGTGAGCTTCCCTGTGTAGAGTCTGTCTCTAACCTGGGACCAGTGACTTCCCTTCTTTGGGGTCTAGTTTCTCATTTTTAAATGGGCCCAATGGTTTTCTCTCTATAAGCTGTTCTGGGGCATAAACAAATGAGCAGATGTTAACAGACTTAATATATGAGTAATATAAACACTCTCTCTGCAAAGATGCCTACTGGGAAGGTGGGTATGGATGCAGGTGTGGTTTCTACTTGGGGTAGGGAATGTGGTGAGGCGGGGCGCTCTCCAGGAAAAAACAAAACAAAACCCACAGGTGGATGTCACATCAACCTGGATTCAAACTTTATCACATACCTGCAAGATTCTTAATCCATCAGGGACCCCAAGGTATCAACTGAGCTTACAAGCTATGTAGGAGAGCTGTGAAGATAAAAGTGAACAATGGCTAGGAATAGGGACAGAGGGACAGCGGGAGGGGGACCCAGGCAGGAGGAGTATTTCAAGATTCCCATCTAGGGGTTCCTGGGTGGTTCAGTCAGTTAAGTGTTTGGCTCTTGGTTTCAGCTCATGACCCTGGAATCAAGCCCCATGTCAGGCTCTGAGCTCAGCAGGAAGTCTACTTGAGGTTCTCTCCCTCTGCCTCTCTCCCTGCTTGTTCTCTCTTGCACTCTCTCGCTCTGTCTCTCTAAAACAAACAAATCAACCTTTAAAAAAAATCTCCATTTCTCCCCCTTCAGCTCCTCCTCCCAACGCAACCCCCAGAAATGCAATGGTTTTACCAAGAAGAGAGAGTACAGGGCGGGCACCATGAAAAGCTTTGATTTCTTCCCCTTTTCTTGCTGCTTCCCTCTCCTTGAGACTTGTGCTAAGAACTTGGACTGTACAATTTCATATCATTTAAGAAAGAAGGGATATTAGGGGGCTGAAGGGGCAGCCGCTTGGCAAACATGAAAGCCTGCTCCAAGACATCTTTATAAGCTCTATGCCCATCGGGGTGCTCCTCAGAGCTGCCTCCCTGCAGAGCTAACTGAGGCTTCAAGACCCAGCTGCTTACGCCCTGCCCTTCAACACGGGGCTTTCTTTTATCCTGTGATTGCTAGGGAGAGCTACAAATGGAATCCAGCGGGCAGCGATAGATAGCATTACCTGTTTTCCTTGTCATTTTTCGGTTTCATTTAGGTTCGACTGCCTTAAGCACTGGAAAAGCTTTACTTAGAAGGCTGGGCTCTGCACTTCCAGGTTGATCAAAATAAAGCAGAAGCCGAGCTGCCTAGTTTTAAGGGCACAAAGGAAAACACAGTTTGGTGACGGGAGGTTTTGAATTACAGTGGGCAAAGATAGTGGCTTCTGCTTAAGACTTAATTACTGAGTGCTTTAATAGGCTAGGTGGGAGCCATTCAAGGACTTTATATAGAGTATCACTTAACTCTGACAAAACCATAGAAGATACATAGGATGAAGATACACAGGATGAAGAAATCGAGACTCAGATAATTCACTTGCCAAAAATCAAGTAACTAGTAAATAATGGAGATCCAGAATATAAGAAAGAAGCGGTATTAGAGATTCAAGGTGACAGTAGATCTTTCACGTTCCAAAAGTCATGCCTTGTCCATCAGGCCGTACGTCTGATGTACGCAAAATAAATATTGCCATATTTCTCCAAGTATAAGATGATATCAATTGTAAGATGCTCCTTTGTGTATCACAGTGGGGAAAACAGTCTGTGGATTAAACTGACGATTAATTCCAAGACATGCTTGGACTTCAGAGATGTAAAAACAGAGAAGAAAAAAGTACCTTTTAATATTCATGAAGAATGATCCTTGAAAAGTCAGCCAGTCTGAAATGTAAGGAACAGAATAGTTACCTGCTGGCCCAGCTTTTGGGCAGCCTGATGGTAGCCCAGGGGTATTCTGGTGACATCTTGCTTTCTCCAAAGCTCAGCATGAAATACCGGCGGTGATTCAGGACTTTACCTGCAGGTGGCAGTGCAGGCCACCGGATATGGCCTTTGGCCTCCTAGGGAGGGGTTTCAGGGGAGGAGCAGAAGGGGGCAGGTGAGAAACATGTTTCCACAGCTTCCATTTTTATTCACCCTTCTGTGCTGTTCCAAACCTCGGAGTCTTTTCCGTTCCCTTTTTCTCCTGTCTGGTCTCTTCTTTCTCCGCATTAACTCTTTTTCTACCCATATTTCCAAAGTCCAAAAGAGGTAGGCTTGCAATGAAAACGAATGCATCCTTCTTTTCCCCCCGCAAAATCATCAGAAATGTGGGAGTTAGCTAACGAGAAGGAAGCTGGTGTCTTAGTTTCCTGTTATTCTGTGATGTTTGGGTGTCTTGATTGTATATGTCTGGAGCATATCCTAGATATAACCTCAAGATAGAGATTATTCCAGGGGCGCCTGGGTGGCTCAGTGGGTTCAGCATCCGACTCTTGGTTTCGGCTCAGATCATGATCTCAGTCTGGGATCGAGCCCTGCATCTGAGCTTGTCCCTGTCCCTCCTCCTCCCCCACGTGCTCTCTCTCTCAATCTAAAATAAATAAATAAATAAATAAATAAATAAATAAATAAATAAAATCTTTAAAAAATGATAGAGATTATTCTATCTAAAGAACATTTCTCAGGTAGGTCTTCTATCTCTCGATGTAGCTAGTGATCAAACCCAGTTGTATCACTCTCCTCCCAGAATCTTGAAACACTTCCCCTGATTCTAGACAACTTCTCCCACCTCCTTGCATACCACCTAACCAGGCTCCAGCTCCCTGAGAACCTGGGAACACATCCTGTGTCCACTCCCAGTCCCAGACCTCTCCCCAAAATCTTCTTCCCCTCAGTCTCTGCCCATAAAAAAGGCTCATTCTTCAAAACTAAGTTCAGAGTTCCTTAATGAAGTCTTTGCTCACTTAAACCTCATTGCCCTCCACCTATAGCTTTTTTTTTTTTTTTTAAGATTTTATTTATTTATTTGCCAGAGAGAGAAAGAACACAGGCAGAGGGAGAAGCCCCAACATGGGGCTTGACCCCAAGGCCCCGGGATCATGATGGGAGCCACAGGCAGTTGCTTAACCAACTGAGCCACCCAGGTGCCCCCACTTACAGCTCTTAACAGCTCTCTGTAAATATGTTCATTGGTATGCCAGTCACTTCATGAGTTATCAATGTGGCAGTCTTCCTCTGTCCGTCCGATTTCTATCCATATCCCTAGCACCTCGAACAGAGCCCAGGTTATAGTAGATACTCGACTGATATTTATTGAATGAATGAATAATTGAATGATTCTTTTCTAAAATATACCAGAACGGACAGGGAAATTATTTTTAACTTTTGCACATTAAAAGTTTTTAAAACTCCTGACATCCAGACTCCACCCAGAAGCAGTGAAATCAGAACTTCTCAACTGATGTTTGGGTTGAGCCCAGGCATGGGTATTTTGTAAAGCTCCCCAGGTGATCTCAAGGTACAACCAAGGTTGAGAATCACCTCCATGGCAATGGTTCTCAAAGTGTGGTCCCAGGACCAGCATTAGAATATCACTATCCTCTTATTGGAAATGAAAATTCCTAGGACCCACCCTATACTGTAGAATCAGAAATGGCAGGGCTGGGGGGATGGAGGGAGTTGACAAGAATCTGTGTTTTAACAAGGCCTCCCATGATACAAAGTCAAGTTTGAGAAGCACTGTCTTAGAGGTTTACTTTAAATAAGTTATAGAGACTGTGTGTGAATGAATCCCTCCCACCATTTTCTTCTAATTTGATTCTGGCCCCTATTTCTTGCATATGGCTGTGCTTGCAGAAAAACAACAAGCCCCTTTTAGTTGAAGATTTTTTTTTTCCAATCTAGTTGGTCTTACGATCAACATCAACTTATGGTAAAATAGCTTACCTATTTTATGTGGTTTTTTTTTTTTTTTTTTTTTTTTCAATCCTTAAAAAGCCAGAGAAGTATTCTCATGGCTATTTTTTCAAATCCTGGAACAGAAATGAACAAAACCCAACATACATGGAACTTGTCCCATATGCCAGGCATGGTGCTGAAGTGCCCCATCATCTTACAATAAATCTAAGACATCCATCCCACAGAGGCGGAAAGAAAGGCTGGAAAAAATAGGATGAGTCCACAGGGACACAGCAGAGATGTGAACGCAGATCTGTCCTACCATCCGGTCGTTCTCAGGTTTCTGATGACCCCCATTTTGTTATTTTGCCCATAATCCCATAGTTTTCTTTCTTTTTTTTTTTTAAAGATTTTATTTATTTTTGACAGAGAGAGAGAGTGTACAAGCAGGGGAAGAAGCAGGCAGAGGGAGAGGGAGAAGCAGGCTCTCCGCCGAGCAGGGAGCCCGATGCGGGGCTCGATCCCAGGACTCTGGGATCACGACCCGAGCCGAAGACAGACGCTTAACCATCTGAGCCACCCAGGTGCCCCAATCCCATACTTTTCATGAGGAAAATCGGCTGCTCTCAAGAATCCCTGGCTAGCTCTCAAACAGAGGTGGTCACTTTGAGCACATTAAGTACTCACGCTGTTTCCTGCTCATTTGCAGTGGAATACACTCAGGGCTTTCTTTTTCTCTAAGACCTTGGAAAGAAACATGGTTTCACAATGCATCTAGGGTTAAAAGGACAGTTTTCTTCTAAAATGTCTACTTCTCTGAAACTCACACGCTTTGTTCCAAATCTGTGGTCTGAATTCTTGGATTCATTATTCACATGGTTCCTTTTTGAATCGTGAACCTTAGTACAGTTGTACAGGCTCTGTGCTAGGCTCTGTGGGGGACCAGCAGTGAGAAAGACAGACAAACCCCACTTGCTCACCTTCAAGAAGAACCGCATACATAAAACTAACCAATGAAGACACTAAGTCTAGATGTTATGACTGTCTTATCCAGGGCAATAAGATAAGAAGAGGACCTCTATGAGTTCAATTCTATAGTGTCTTGTGTGTACGTCTTAAGAGGTCTTTTGAACAGAAAGATCTTTGAACCTATGCTTCTCTATTTTAGTTTTTTGGGGAACCGGTATGGATGGTGTTTATTTTGGGAAATAGAGTAAATATTCCCAAGTTTGGAAGAGTCAGCCTATCAGAAGATGCAAACCCAACATTCCATTTCTAAAACAGGACACCTCAATCATCAGACCTCTTTCTCTGGGGAATGGCCAGCCAGCGTCTTCAGCAATTATACCAGTCAGAGGAGAAATTTCCGTGACTTCCGTGGGCCATAAAAATCTGATACCGTCAGCAAACTGGAAGGCATTTCCAGTGAAGGTGGCTTCATATACAAAAGCAGCAGAACTGAGTACCACAAGCTCATGGCAAACCGCCAGGCCTGTTCCAGGACCCAGCCCTGCTCAGTGATGCTTATTCATCTGGGAGACTAATCCTAAATCTCAAATCCAAGCTGTGGGGCAAATAAGGCACCCAGGGGAGGCTTTCTGTGCACCTGAGCACTCAGAGACACGCTCCACTTGCAAACACGTGAAAGAACCTGAAAAAGTAATCTTTTTTTAAGTCTTTAAAACATGAGAGAGCTGACCAAGACAGGGAGGAATTGCTAAGCCAATATGACAGAGAAACTGCTTACGTGGATAGGTACATCAACTTGGAAGAAAGGTTTGCCCTAAGGGTACTTGTCAAGCCCAGAAATTTTTAGATTTCCTACTGACAGCCTAAGGGGGCAAAGAGGATAGAAATGACAGGTTTGGCAAGGTCTTTTTTTTACAGTAATGGAACTGTTCTAAAATAAGCTTATTGTGATGGTTATATAATTCTTTATATATGCTAAAAATTCGTGGACTTGTACACTTAAAATGGATGAATTGTATGATATGTGAATTGTATCTCAATAAAGGTTGGGGGGGGAACTCAGTGAAGTGAGATCACTTTCTATTTGAGGGCAAAGTTAGGGGGAAACTGTCTTCTAGAAGCTGGCTGGCCTCCCCCTTCCCCACCCCAACTGATCTGCTCTGTTGCCAGGCACATGTTTACCTTAGAGACAGAGCACCCCCCCCCCCAAGGGTTCTGAGCCTCAGTTGAGACCCATAGAACACTGGCCCTTGGAGGCAGAGCTGTGGAGCCCTACACAGCCATGGAGGGCCTGCTGCCTGCCTTCAGATCCACTTTCCAGTTGGTCCTAGAGCCCCTGTGGGGTGCCCTGCTGGTGATTTCTGAAAGCTGGAGACATGTTTCAGTTCTCCATGAGTTTCCCTGGGACATGCTGGCATATAATGTAATACTGGTTTTGACAGCGAAGAAACGACACATTTGGAGAAGTGTGAAGGTGCTAGGCAAAAGGTGTTTGGCCCACGCTAAAGTCTGTGGAAAACGTAGTGGGAATATGGGACCAATGACACAAGCTGATGATGCCCTAGGGCTGCCCGGGGTGGAGGCCAGTCTTCCCACATTACAAACCTTATGCTTCTCAGCAGTAAGTACTAACCGCTGTAGGCTGTCACCTCAGAACACCATTGACTTTCTGAAAATGGCGCAGAAGACCCAGCCTCCTAAACTTTCCCAAGTGACTGGTGATAGACCCATCTTAAGAATGTCAGAGAAGAATGGAAAACAACTTTGGAAGAAAATAATGGACGATTTGAATGGAAACACTGACGTTCTAGAGAGTCCAGAACTGCTCGCCCAAGAAATCGCGAGATGGAAGCAGAGACTCCAGGAAACGGAGCAGGAGAAAGAAAGGCTAGAGCAGTCGAACGCAGGAATGCAGCGGGCTCTGAAAGATAAAGTCAGCCAGTTAATACCACTGGGTGAAAACCTTCTGAAGGCCATCCCCTGGCCTTGTCTCCTTGGAGATCTCTTGGGTCACGTCAACTGGGAAGTCAAGCAAAAGAGGGAAGCAGAAAATGACAATCAGCCGATCCATCAGTCAGAGGGTGATCTGAAGGGTGTCACTGACGATGCTGATTCCAATGTGTCCCTTCAAAGTGCTGAAGAGAAAAATGAGGAACTAGCCAGACAACTGTGGGAAGAAAAGCGAATCAATGATGAGCTTATGGGACAAATAACAGATCTTCGAGCCAAGGAAGCCTCTTTGCAGACGGAAAATTCACAGCTTCAAAGTGAGATTCAGCAGTTGAAACGGAAGCTTCAACTTCTGCCTCAATTATATCAAGAATACACCAGGGAACTTGAGAGAAAATCATTGGAGAAGGAAGCGCAGTGCTCAGACATTGAGAAGAGTCTTTCCTACACGTGTGGAAACATCGAGTCCGCAACTCAGATTCGCAACTTCTACAAGAAGATGGCCGAAGACACCCGCAGAGAACTGGAGGAGAACACCTCGCACTGTCTAAAGGACATCCTCTTCTATGCGAATAAAGTCCAGGAGAGCTGGATGGCAGCTGTGCTCACCGAGCGAAAAGTCAAGGAGCTAAGGAAAGAAAATGATCACATCAGGCAAATGTTGGCCAAAGCGGAGTTCAACTTCCCGCCTTTCCCAAGTGGCCGTTTTGCTCCTGCTCCCCCACAGGCAGCCCACGGAGGCCCAGAAGTGTCAGGGGACCCCCTGGATCCTCAGCACCCCCAGGAAGGAGAAGAGCCATGCCGCGAGGGCTCACGCATCCAGGGACACCCGCAGGTTTGACTGAGCTCACTGCAACCCGGTCCTGAACGCCCACAACCACGGCATAACATCTGCATGTGTTTTCTGTCTTTGAAGTAGTTTTCACTTATCTCTTTTTGCTTTAGATACTGCTATTTAATTGATATTACAATTGCTTTTATTTAAGTAGATTTAGCATTATAGTTTTCAGATACTATTTCTCCAGTAAAGTGTCATTTCCTGTAATTCTTACAAATATATTGTTTTCACATCATCAGACCCTCTAGAATTAGATAATATTAAGTATTGTATTTTGATTTAAATTAAAGATCCACAATTACTTTAACAACTATTGAAATTTGGCATGGATACAAACATTTAAAATAACATTTTTCTATGGCATGAGCATTTTTGTAGGCCATTTTGAAACTCACGAGCATGTATTAGAAGTCTGTACAAGTAATTTAATATATATCTGAATAAATTTTGATTTAAAAAAATTGGAAAAAAAAATCCACTATTCCAACTTCATAATATTTTGATTAGACTAGCTTTAAATTCATAAATTAACTTATCGTAGTTTAAGGTTTACAATTTTTTTCTCCTCTTGTTAACTTTTTTAAACGTTTTTCTTTTGTTTAAGATATTGTTTGCTCTTTAGACGTTTCTAAATTTTATGCAGTGAAAATGAAGGTTTTCCCTTGATGGCAAGCAAACACACACACACACAGCCCACCATGCCGATTCCAAGGCACCCTGAGTCGGTATGGCAGGAACCGAGGATAATAGAACAGTAAAGAAAGCTGCAAAATTGTAAAAAAAATTTAAAGAAAGAAAGAAAGAAACCATGCTCCCAGAATTTGTATAATATACCTAACTCATATACACACAAAAGGAGAGTTGCCCAGAAAGTGAGGAAAAAGCAGGGGGAGACTCCCAGATGCTAACAACAGGGGAAGCTCTTCCCAGCCCTGGGACTGCCTGGAGGGAGAAGGGGGGTGCAAGCGGGGGGCTGTCCTCAAGGAAGACAAAGATTTGCTGCAGGTACACATGACAGCCACCAGAGGGCATGGGAGCGCAGGCCAGGGGAGTGCACAGCAATAACTTGGAGAAGGACCAGCACACTTGGGTCTATACAATCTAAAGTGTGTGTGTGTGTGTTACTGCATTAATTCATATCCGTTTATTTAGTACAGGCAGATCTCAGAGATCGTGCAGATTTAGTTCCAGGCCACCACAATAATGCAAATGCCACCATAAAGCAAATAATTCAATAATTAATATTTTTCTGGAAGTCATTTTTTTTCTGGTTTCCCAGTGCACACAAAAGTTATGTTTATTACACTACACTGTCATCTAGTAAGTGCACAATAGCATTATCTCTAAAAAAATAAAAATTAAACCATGTTGAATTAAAAAATATTTTCTTGCTAATAAATGCTAACCGTCGTCTGAGCTTTGAGCACGTTGTAATCTTTTAGCTGATGGAAGGGTCTTGCTTCAGTATTTGCTGACTGATCAGGGTGGTGGTTGATAGAAAGCTGTGGCAATTTCTTCAAAGAAGACAACTACGAAGGTTGCCGCCTCAGCTGACCCTTCTTGTCACAAAAGACTTCGCTGTATCGGGCAGCGCTGTGGAGGGATGTGAAGAAATTGGAGCGCTGTTGGGTGGGAATGTGAAACACCATAGCTGCTGTGGAAAACAGAGTGGAGGCTCCTCCAAAAATTAAAAAGAGAGATACCATATGATCCGGTAATACCACTTCTGAATATGTATCGCCCAAAACTGAAATCAGGATCTGAAAGTGGTACCTGCACTTCTAGTTTCATAGAGCACTATTCTTTGTAGCCCACGAGAGAAAGCCATACAAATGTCCACCAACGGATGGATGGATGGGCTCAGAGAATATGGTATGAATGAGTAAAGAAAACGTAACATTATTCTGAAAAGAGAAGGAAATTCGGTCACACGCTACAATATGGATGAACCTTAAGGATACTATCCTACGTAAAATAAGCCAGTCTTACACACACACACACACACACACACACACACACACCAGATATTGTCTGATACCTCTTATATGAGATCTCTAAAGTTGGTGAAAAATAAAATAAAAAATAAAGCAGTCCAACTCCTACAAACAGAAAGTGGACCCGTGGCTGCCACGGGCTGAGGAGTGAAAGGAATGGGTGGTTATTGCCTGGGTATAGAGTTTCAGATTTGCAAGATTAAAATTTCTAGCAATCTCCTGCTCAACTTTGTGAATTTAGATAATAATACAAAACTACCAAACTTAAAAAGAATTAAAAGGGTAGATTTCATGTCATGTGTTTTTTACCACAATTTGAAAAAAAAAAAAGAAAAGGAAATGTGAGATTTGGGATTTGAGTGGTGGGGAATTAGACTTGAGCTCTGTCTCCGACCAATGACTTCACCTCTCTACGTTTCGGTTGAAGGAGTTGATCTAAATAATTTTTAAAGGTTCTACCCAGTTCTAAAATCTAATTGCTTTATAATTATAAAGAGAATATCTTAGCCATTGACTCTAAGACAAAGACCTCTATAGTACAAAATGTTGACCTCCTTATCTTCCAAAAAATCCCTCCACTACACCTTGTCAGTCGTATCAGACAACCAATTCACATTGGATGCTCAGTGATCAGCATCTCACTAAAGTAATTCATGCTGAAAACAACATGATGATAACTTGAAAAAGGACGTTTACCTCAAGCCGAAGGAGGACCAAATTTTAAATATTCATATTATGCTCATTATATTTTTGATCACTAATCTTTACTGGATGGGTATGAGAAAGATGAGAGCAAAGGTCATTAGAAGAAAGAAAACTATCTCTGAAATGACCCTGATATCAGGTGAAGATCATCTGAATGCAGGAAGTACTAGAGGGATGGAAAGGAAGGAGCAGAATTACGACAGGTTGAGGATGGAACTTGGTGGGTATTAGACAGCAAAGGATCAGAGGATTTTCTAAGGTTTCAGTCTGGAGGGATGGGGGTAACAATGAAACAAGCAATGTTTGTAGAAAGGAAGGTGCCTATGTCGAAACACACAGGAGAGAGATTGGGTCCTGGGAGGAAGAGGCATCCTGGGGAGACTGCATGGGTACTTCTACATAGTGTTTGAAGAGAGACAAGAGCAGCAAGGCCTGGACCGATCCTTGGGGCACAGCGGCAGTTAAGCCAAAATCCTCACACTTGCAGCAGGTGTCTTCGGTGTTACAGAGTGTAATGAATAAGAAAGCTTATGAACGAGGAAGAAGAGGCCCTGGCAGGGGTGTAAACAGGGAGGAGGAAGTAACCAAGACAGAGAAATGAAGCCAAAGGGGCCAAGGGTGAGACAAAAGAGCGCCCTGCAGCAGAAGTCAGAGGAAGGGGCTGGTGGGGAGGTGTTGGTCAGTGTATCTTTGCTGCCAGAAACGTATGGGAAGGAGGACATCCAAAGTGAGAAAATTCCTGAAAAGGCAGGAAGGGAAAGATTTCCAGGCTCAGACAAGAGAATCAAGTTTGGAAATCGAGGAGGGAACGGTGGAAGGATGCGTGTAGAAAGAAAGGTTATTTGTTGGAATGTATGGCCACAAGCCACAGCAAAAGAACTTTGCCAGCTCAAGTAGAAAGGAATTTATTTGGAAGGCTTTGGGGCAACTCCCAAAATGCATGCGAAGACCAGATAACCAGACTCGGCAAGAGGGCTGAACCAAGGGAGACTGGGCCTAAAAAAGACAGGTGAGCCCCAAGCACAGCATGAGCTTGGGTTAGGCCCCATCACTGGTACTAGACACATACCAAGAACATAGGTGTCATCTGGTCTCCTCTACTGTCACCTCAAAGCTCTGAAATCCCCAACTGTCCTCCCAAGATTCAAAAGCCCGGTGCCAAGTGTCTTCTTAGCTAACCCTCCATTATCTACCCACTCTCCCCCCGCCATGACTTCTAAGAGCACCTGACTATTCCGCTTTCTGAGACATACTTGATGTCCCACCAGATACCCAGGGCAGACATTCTTTACAAAAATAAGGCTCTTACAAAAACAAAATAAAACAAATGAACCAAAAGCCTCAAAGAGTCAAAAGTAGTCAAAACAAGAGACACTTGTCTACCACTACCCACCTCGCCAATTCCCAGACCTGCATTTCAAAACCAAAAGGAAAACAACGTATATGATGCAAAAGTCTTCTGCCTCACGTAAAAACACTCTGCCTTCGTACCGCCGAAAACACTCTACTTCCCAGAGCAAGCCATTAAAATCTCTCCACTCTATCCAAGCTCCAGCCCCAAGACCCCCGACTGACACCCTTTCCTTTGGTTTGCATTCTCTAGCAAGCTTGTTCTGGTATTTTGCAAACCACAAAGCAGTGACAAAGTCAGACAACACTAATGCATGTGTAAACTTGGTGGAAAGAGATTGAAAAGGAAGTTAAAACACTGAGATGATACAATAAGGCACGAAACTCTGGGTAATGGCTTTAGTTCTCTTCTCTGTGGCAGGTCTCCGCTGTGGGTAACATCAACGGCTTCCCTACGCCAGAGCCCCCTCCACGTCTACTTTGCATTCAGCCAGCACTTTTGCAGCTGGGGACACTTAATCCTCGGGGTGAGCCTGTGACCCTCAATGTCACACATGAAGATGTCGGCTCTGGGTCATCCTGCGTGTATAGGATTACAACAGCCATTCAGAACTGCCTTTCACTAACTTTTTCTTTCTTTTTAAAACATCCTTTGGTTTTATATTGGGCAAGAGCAAAAATAAGATTACTTGATAGTAAATCGCCCCTACCGTACAATTACAAAATGCTGCTCTTTACCACATTGTAAGATTTCAATACGCAGCCAGCCTATTTCTGATTTCTTCATGGGGACTAATGTGATATAATAACAAAGATGGCTGTATCCTCACCAGGTAATTCAAATCCCCACTTAAATCCTCCACAAGTGGCCCCAACTTTTCTCTTGTCAAAATAAAGACTAAGACGCAAGATGGTTTAGGAACAAATGAAAACTCCATCGCCTTCAACCGAACTCTAGCTCTATCTGTGCAAATAGTAAGCAGTATTTCCCTCTGATTAAACCATCTTTCATTTAAAGAACTATTTCACACTTGAAATTCTCACGCCATATGCAACTGTTATGGGATAAACTCCGTTCCTCCAAAATTGATGTTGATGTCCTAACCCCAGGTAACTCAGAATGTGAATGTATTTGAAGATAGGGCCTTTTAAAGAGTGATTAAGCTAAAAGGAGACAATTAGGGTGAGCCTAATCCAATCTGACTGATGTCCCAATACGAAAAGGAAATTTGGACACACAAAGGGACACCAGGACCATATACACAGAGAAAGAAGGCAGCCATTTGTACGCCAAGGAGCAAAGCCCCAGAAGAAACCAAAGCTACCTCTACCTTGATCTTGGATTTCCAGGCTCCAGACTGTAGGAAAATACGTTTCTGTTGTTTAGCCCCCAGTCTGTGGTACTTTGTTATGGCAGTCCTAGGAAACTCATACAGCAACCCATACAAAGAGACCAACTGAATTATTAGTAAAGAAAACAATGTATGAATTGCCATCTACTTTCATTGGTGTTTTAAATATTTTTCCCATGTCATGAGTGGATGGATTTTGTAATTCCCAGTAGGAAAACATACCTGAAAAGCCTAATGGCAAATCAGTTGTAAAATGTTTTTGCTGTGTCGGGGCAGGCAGTAAGGACTGTCTTCGAAGTCCCCCGACTTACTTTATTAGAAGGCCAGATAGATGCTGGCTGCTTGCATGACTGTGTCCCTCGTTAAGTGATCTGTGTTGTTTTTCTTTCAGCAAAGGCTTTATTTGTTTAAAAGACATGAGTCTTGACTTCCAAATTCAAGTGACCATTTGCAGATAAGATTCGTAAGTGTCCTAGGTCCACTGCCCCCACCTCAGACTCTCAGACAGGGAGTGTTGTACAGGTGACTTATGAATGAAGTAATCCCAAAGGCAAATTAAGTCAGAAGATCAGGAAAATAAAAAGGAGGAAGCCAAATAAGGACATGTCTTCAAGCAACGTTTTACAGATAATCACTTCAGGTTTATCCCACGATGAGGATCACTGGATCATGAGAGTGTAATTTGCACCTCAGCCCTGTCCTGACCCAAGGCAACAGCCATGGAACTTTCCAACTCCCAAATCCATCAGTCACTGGCTTAGGGGAGAGGAAATTGCCAGACTCTACCAGGCCAATCCTTTGGGGGGAAAAAAAAGAGCTTCAGAGGCTGTCTATTGGGACCAAAAGTGCCTCAAAGTCCTGGGGCCCCAAAAGTAAAATAAAAGGGACTTGAGGACGTCTGGTGGGAATACCAGCATTATACATCACAGTAAACACTGAATCATTCTTTTTCTTCAGCTCATCTGGAAGATTATGGGTCATATTCTGGAAAGTCACCTAGACTTTTGGGGTCTGCATTGCTTTAAGAACTTCAGCATCACTCAGATTTTTATTAGGTCCAGATATTCCTATCATTTCTACCATGCCCCGCCTCCTATTCCAGGCATTCCTTCCTCAGGGAAACCAGCTGAAATGAGCTACCTGAGCTATAGAGTCTCTGTGTTCCCTCTTCCTCTGCCCCGCGCCCCACCTTCTTCTCAAACCTTCTTCACCCGGCCCATCCTCTTTCTGAGGGTCTCTCTCTCTCTCTCTCTCATCACATCCTTCACTCCTACTCTCTGATGTTCTACATTTTTCTGGACTCTTGGTTGGATTTCTTTCAGCACTGTGCTGGCATCCTTATTGTAATCTGGTTGACAAACAAGAACAGTATCATGGGCTGACTTTCCGCAGGGTCTTAGAAGACTGCGTGCTTTCTCCCGCCACCCCGGGCTGGGTTGAATTAGGACTTACATTCAGGTCTCTGTCATGGCCTCCAGTGGGAGCATACACGTTTTGCAGTCTGAAAAGTCCCTTGATTTCTTGGCCTTTATATTGACTAATTGAGAATTTGGCTTAATAGGATACAGCAAAAGTAGGCATAAGAGAAATGTGAGTCATATGCTGATACAATTTATCTGTGCCTGTGGAGCCTGCTCAGGCCTAATCTTTACATAGTGCTTGGATAGGGTGACGCTTTGCTGAATGGAATAGATACACAGGTCATAATGAGTAACTCAGGGCCTAGGGTCACCTGGTTTTCCATAACCAGGAGTTCAGTTTTTATCAAGGCCCAATATCAACCCCAAAGCTCTTTCTGTAGAAGAGAAGAAATTCCTGCTAAAAAGTAACTGGACTAAATCCTCAGTGGTCTGAGATTCTCCTCTTGGGGTTTGTCATTGTCTCCTCCAGTATCTTGATATACTTCCAAAACTTTAAGTGCCATTTATTGGATCTGCTTAGACTGCAATCTGGACCGTCTAGGGAAAATTGTTCTGGATCCCATTCCAATTGGGACACTGTATTAATTTTCTAGGGCTGTTCTGTTGTAACAAATTACCACAAACTCAGTGGCTTCAAACAGCAGGAATTGATTCTCGCACTGTTCTGGAGGCCAAAAGTTAAGCATCAAAGAGTTGGCAAGGTTGGTTTCTGCTAGAGGCTCTGACGAGAATCTGCTCCATGCTCCTCTCCTAGATGTTGGTGCCTGTGGCAATCTTTGGCGTTCTTGGCTTCTAGATGAATCTCTCCAATCTCTGCCTCTGTCTTCCCATTGGCCTCCCCTCTGGGTCTGTTTGTATCTTTCCCTTTTCTTATAAAGATATTTATCATTGGATTTAGGGTACATGTGTTTATAAGGGTGATCTAAATCTAGGATGGTTTCCTCTAAGATCCTTGACTTAATTATGTCTGCAAAGACTCCTTTTCCAAATAAGATAACATTTACGGGTCTTGGGATTTAGGACGTGGACATATATTTCAACCCACCATAGAATTATTTCTGATTACTCAGTTATTAGCTTTAAATATCCATCCAAATCTAACATATATTCTTACTAGTCCACAATACAAGGTGGAGGAAACAAAGGAAACCTGTCTTTTACTTTGGAAAAAAATACCCCAACATCTCTAAGACTATGAGGTAGTAGGGTTTTCACAGAATTTATGTCCCTTTCCATGACATACATAAGTTTTACTAAGGCCAAAGAATTTTCTTGTATTCATATTCTAGCAGCTCATGTCACCAGTATATTTGGCCCATGTAATATGTTATGAATGAGTGAGACAGTCATGCCTCTGTAGACTAAATTGTGGCATGGAGCCGAACAGTTGAAATAATTCTGAGGTAAGATGGTTATGACATGCTGTTAGATATCTACCTACGTAAAATAAACTATCCCAGTGGATCAACAGGAGCACTTTTATTGCTTTGCTCCTCGAAAGAGATCACCTCCAAATAATAAATGCAATTGGAGTTGCCACCTGCTAAGCTTTAACAATTCATTTTCATTCTCCAAGACCAATCCAAGATCAGTTGACCTGGCCAAACCTGAGAGTTAAGTAAAAACAAAATAGAAATCACCATCCTCACATCTTGAGCCTTACTTAATGCCCATCACCCAGTGTGATGAGCACTGCGTCTTACACACAACCGATAAATTATTGAACACTATGTCTGAAACTAATGATGTACTATATATGTTGGCTAATTGAATTTAAATAAAAATTAAAAAAAAACATCATCCTCATATTTTCCCAGGAAAAAATTTTTTGGGGGTAGCATTAAATTTAGACATTTCTCCATAGAAATTGTAGTATCTTTGCTTTATTAGTTTGATAGCTAAAGGGAGCTCCATAGGCTTCAACTTGGCTCTTCTTACCTTAATAGCTCTTGTATCAAAATCTGGAAAGCCAGTTCTTCTAGGATAGAGGGTATACATAGCAACTACATGCTCACCAACCAGATAATTGATTTTGTATCAGATAAAAGGGTTTGTGATCTACTAAAAGTATGAGAAGCATTTGTGAATCAAAACTCCATTTGTTTCTTGACCCTTGTAAGACTCTATTATGACCAGTGCAAAGCAATGGTACACTGAGATCCCAAGAACTGATGTTACATATAGCCAGTGTCCAGTGACCCTCGGAAGATTTGAGTAGCTCATTCTCTTTAGGGGGAAAAACAAAAAAACCTGCTACATAGCTGAAGGGAAGTTAAATAAAAGATTTAATCTGTGTATTTCTGACTTTTTTTTTCAAAACCTCAAAGGTACTCAGTTTGAGAATCAGGCAGTGAGGTATGACATTTTGATCCAAATTCTATTCTCTCCAGACCAGGAGCTAATTTTCAATTATAAGAACCACGAGAAAGGGGATTTCCACTTTGGAGAAGATGGACTCTTCCCAATATTTTTCAATATGGACTCTTCTCAGTATTTTTCTCTGTTCCTCTTACTAAGTACAACTAAAAATCCTGGATGTCTTCTCTATTTAAAGGAGAAACAGAAAAATCCACAAATACAGTTGGAGACTTCAACACCCCTGTCAACACTTGATGAAACAACTCAACAGAAAATCAGCAAGTATAGAGAATACAAGATACCCTCAACCAATAGGATCTAAATGACATTTATACAATATTCCACCCAGCAACTGCAGAACACACATTATTTAATTGCCTGTGAGACACATACCAAGATAGACCATGTTCTGGGCCATAAAACAAACCTCAACAAGTTTAGAAGAACTGCAGTGATACAGAGTGTGCTGTCTGACCACAGCAGCATGAAACTAGACATCACTCATGGAAAGAAAACAGGAAAATCTTCAAACACTGAGAAACTAAAAACACACTTCTAAATAATACATGGATCAAAGAGGATGTCTCAAGGGGGAAAAAAAAAAAAATTAACCTGCATGAAATTATGTAAACCCCTCATTCCTTCTTTTCAGCTCTCTGGGGTATGAGGGAAGCTGTCTCATTCTATCTTTCTGGAAGATTCCATGCCCAGTGAGCCTTCTAATGATAGAGACACCATGGCCCCAATACTGACTCTCAGTGGGCACTTTTTCCCATATTACCACATGCAATAATTACATCAGTTATTTAAATATTTAAATGTGGCTTTCAGAATCCTGTTTCTTAAGAGAAAAGAAATTTTATTACCTTCAGCCACACCTCAGCCAGATAGACAACCCCAGATAGCCACTGCTGTTCTATCCCCTTAGATTATACTGCCTTCAAGACACTCCTGGATCCCACACTGTAGATCACTGGGTGTAAGGACACTTGGTTTCATACAGTGGAGCCCAACTCTGCCTATGGAGACTTGGTAACTTCCAGAACTGATGGGAAGCTGGGTAACCAGGCTTTGAAACTCAGCTGGGATGAGGAGAGACCAGACAACAGTGAGTATAAGCATCTTCTTCCACAGAACTATCCTTTTAGGACATCTCCACCAGCGACACTATCACTAGACCTCAACATCATCATTGCAGGACTCCTGATGCTTCCATAGCGCCCCCCCACCCCCGAATAATGTTCCAACTCTCTCTACAGGACACGACCACTCATTTAGGAATAAACGTCCCAGACAAGAACATCCATCTGGCCCCCATGCCACCAAGTCAGGATTCACAACTGCATTTACTTGCTTTCACCCTAATAATTATGCTGTCTTGTTTCCCAAGGATGGCCTTTAAGATCTCGGTAAATTAGAAGTGTGGAGGTAAATGATGGGTGGGTAGAGGAGATGAAATTGATGGGCTAAAGAAGGTGGATTGAAAATAATCTATTATTAAATTCTTTATTTGCCTCTACCCATTGATTGGCAGAAGGGATGGAATGCCCAGGCCAAATTTTATGGTGAAATTTACTGTATTACCTTACTGAAAAGACCAGGAGTAGATCTGACTTTAATTGATAATTAATCCAGAGTTCAACGGTCCAGACCTTGGTTTTTGTCTGCTTCTCAGAATCCATCCCCTCACCTACACCTCAGACTCAGTCTTCTACTCCACATGGTGACAAGAAACCTGCTGCTTCCCTGGGGTCCTGGTCCTCTCAGCTTTAAGCCAAGTAATAATAAGAAGAAGGGTCTCAAGGGTCTCTTTCATTTGAGTTCAGCAAACCCTCAGTGTTTCTCACTATGTTAGCCCCGAACACATTCCCTAAACCCTAACCTGTCACCACAGTCAATATGATGTTCTGCAGTGATTGGCCAGGCTGGTCCAATTCCTAACTTTTGGAGGGGTCTAGAGCAAGATTATAAGTAGAGGCCCCTATAATATATGTCAAATTATTTTAAAATTATAAATCAAATGACATGTTAAATAAAATATATTCTACCCTCTTAACAATATACTTTAACAATAACCTGGGAGGAAGGTCTGCATTTAGAATTCTTAGACTCCTTAGAGGCCTGCTCTGGAATATGGGCATCATGGAAAAGGGTAGCCCAAAGCCTGATGAATTCTCTTTCCTTTCTTGCCTCTGTCCTATGGCCTGATGAATTATCTTTCTTTTCTTGGCTCTAGCCTGTAGCCATATGTACACATGTGGTCACTCTGGCATGCACATCCATACTTGGTCCACAATGCCACAAACAGCGAGCTATTAACCACCCAGGTGAGCACATACCAGCTGCCTTGTCTGCTCTCAGGAGAGGGAAGAGGCCACCATGTGACTTGGAAGCAGGTAGAGATGTTTAGGCAGGTCATTCTGGGATCCTGGTTACTTAGATCTAGAACATGGACAAAAATGGGAAGTGGGGGGTCCTGTTGGGCATATCAACTGGGCTCAGTGTATTCTCCACAGTGCAGAAGAATATGATGCAGGAAGGCTGAAGCAGGACCCAAGATAGGGTCCTACTTGCACAGATCTGGGGGCAGTGCTGAGCAGAGGGTCAGCTTCTTGTCCTTCCTTATAGCCAGAAGTGAAATCAACACCATAGGAAGCACATGGCCATTGAATGAAGATCTAGGAGTGGTCCTCCAGAAAGAAATTAGAGATCGCCCTCAGACTTTGGATAAATGGATATCGGGTGGCCAGGAAATAGCAAACGCCAACTGCACGCGTGACTTTAAATATGCTTTAAAATTGGACAGGTGTTTTTGGCTCCCACTTTGTTGCTCTTCTGGGTCCACTGTGGGTCAGTTTGGTTTCCTTCCAATTTAAATTTCACTGCTTGCCTCCATTAGCCCCGTGCCTTTCTCTGCTGCGCTAGTGATCCCGGGCTCTGACCCAGGCAGAGATTCCACTGGACTCTCTCATGGAACATCACCCCAGCCACAGCCCATTGCCTCTCATCCAGACGATCGTAACTGCCTCCTTGTGGGTCTGGTTCTCTGAATCCTGTTTTTTCCCTCACCCTTACACCCGACACTCTACCCCTCACTGCTGCTGCCTTCTATCAACAGACATTTTCCGTTCTGTAGTCAGAGCAAGAATCTTTTAAAAATAATTTGTAAAAACCTAAATGTTGCACCTGCTATGGAGACCCCTAGCCCTCAGGACAATGCTGCCCCTCAGTGTGGTTGGCAAAGCCTGCATGGTCTGGTCCAGGTTACCCCTCCTCAAACACCTCTCTCCGCTCTGCCCCACGGGCCCTCCCTCCCCAGTTGTGGGGGATTTCTTTCACTTCTTTGGATCTCTCTCTCTCTCTGTCTGTCTCTCTCCCTCCTTGTCTTGACTCTCTTATCTCCATAGTTTCACAAAGTATTTTCCCTCTCCTAAATCCATTTACATCTCCTTCCTTTTACTTTATTTTTTTTTAAATTTTTTTATTGTTATGTTAATCCCCATACATTACCTCATTAGTTTTAGATATAGTGTTCCATGATTCA
Organism: Halichoerus grypus; assembly: GCF_964656455.1. Taxonomy (NCBI): domain Eukaryota; kingdom Metazoa; phylum Chordata; class Mammalia; order Carnivora; family Phocidae; genus Halichoerus; species Halichoerus grypus. The sequence continues at coordinate 53,587 of NW_027555042.1, read as the reverse complement.
TTGTTTGTGCATAACACCCAGTGCTCCATGCAGAACGTGCCCTCCTCAATACCCATCACCCGGCTAACCCATCCTCCCACCCCCCTCTCCTCTAGAACCCTCAGTTTGTTTTTCAGAGTCCATCGTCTCTCATGGTTCTTCTCCCACTCCGATTTCCCCCCCTTCATTCTTCCCCTCCTGCTACATTCTTCTTCTTCTTTTTTTCTTTCTTAACATATATTGCATTATTTGTTTCAGAGGTACAGATCTGAGATTCAACAGTCTTGCACAATTCACAGCACTTACCAGAACACATACCCTCCCCAGTGTCCATCTCCCAGTCACCCCATCCCTCCCATCCCACCCCCCACTCCAGCAAGCCTCAGTTTGTTTCCTGAGATTAAGAATTCCTCATATCAGTGAGGTCATATGATACATGTCTTTCTCTGTTTGACTTATTTCGCTCAGCATAATACCCTCCAGTTCCATCCACATCGTTGCAAATGGCAAGATCTCATTCCTTTTGATGGCTGCATAATATTCCATTGTATATATATACCACCTCTTCTTTATCCATTCATCTGTTGATGGACATCTTGCCTCTTTCCACAGTTTGGCTATTGTGGACATTGCTGCTATAAACATCGGGGTGCACGTACCCTTTCGGGTCCCTACTTTTCTATCTTTGGGGTAAATACCCAGGAGTGCAATTGCTGGATCATATGGTAGCTCTATTTTCAACTTTTTGAGGAACCTCCATACTGTTTTCCAGAGTGGCTGCACCAGCTTGCATTCCCACCAACAGTGTAGGAGGGTTCCCCTTTCTCCGCATCCCCGCCAACATCTGTCATTTCCTGACTTGTTAATTTTAGCCATTCTGACTGGTGTGAGGTGGTATCTCATTGAGGTTTTGATTTGGATTTCCCTGATGCCGAGTGATGTTAAGCACCTTTTCATGTGTCTGTTGGCCATTTGGATGCCTTCTTTGGAAAAATGTCTGTTCATATCTTCTGCCCATTTCTTGATTGGATTCTTTGTTCTTTTGGTGTTGAGTTTGATGAGTTCTTTATAGATTTTGGATACGAGCCCTTTATCTGATATGTCATTTGCAAATATCTTCTCCCATTCTGTCAGTTGTCTTTTGGTTTTGTTGACTGTTTCCTTTGCTTTGCAAAAGCTTTTTATCTTGATGAAGTCCCAATAGTTCATTTTTGCCCTTGCTTCCCTTGCCTTTGGCAATGTTTCTAGGAAGAAGTTGCTGCGGCTGAGGTCGAACAGGTTGCTGCCTGTGTTCTCCTTTAGGATTTTGATGAACTCCTGTCTCACATTGAGGTCTTTCAACCATTTGGAGTCTATTTTTGTGTGTGGTGTAAGGAAATGGTCCAGTTTCACTCTTCTGCATGTGGTTGTCCAATTTTCCCAACACCATTTGTTGAAGAGACTGTCTTTTTTCCATTGGACATTCTTTCCTGCTTTGTCAAAGATGAGTTGACCATAGAGTTGAGGGTCCATTTCTGGGCTCTCTATTCTGTTCCATTGATCTATGTGTCTGTTTTTGTGCCAGTACCATACTGTCTTGATGATGACAGCTTTGTAGTAGAGCTGGAAGTCCGGAATTGTGATGCCGCCAGCTTTGCTTTTCTTTTTCAACATTCCTCTGGCTATGCGGGGTCTTTTCTGGTTCCATACAAATTTTAGGATTATTTGTTCCATTTCTGTGAAAAAAGTGGATGGTATTTTGATGGGGATTGCATTGAATGTGTAGATTGCTTTAGGTAGGATTGACATCTTCACAATATTTGTTCTTCCAATCCATGAGCATGGAACGTTTTTCCATTTCTTTGTGTCTTCCTCAATTTCTTTCATGAGTATTTTATAGTTTTCTGAGTACAGATCCTTTGTCTCTTTGGTTAGATTTATTCCTAGGTATCTTATGGTTTTGGGTGCAATTGTAAATGGGATCGACTCCTTAATTTCTCTTTCTTCTGACTTGTTGTTGGTGTATAGGAATGCCACTGACTTCTGTGCATTGATTTTATATCCTGCCACTTGACTGAATTCCTGTATGAGTTCTAGCAGTTTTGGGGTGGAGTCTTTGGGATTTTCCACATAAACTATCATATCATCTGCAAAGAGTGAGAGTTTGACTTCTTCTTTGCCAATTTGGATGCCTTTGATTTCTTTTTGTTGTCTGATTGCTGTGGCTAGGACTTCCAATACTATGTTGAATAGCAGTGGTGATAGTGGACATCCCTGCCGCGTTCCTGACCTTAGGGGGAAAGCTCTCAGTTTTTCCCCATTGAGAATGATATTCGCTGTAGGTTTTTCATAGATGGCTTTTATGATATTGAGGTATGTACCCTCTATCCCTATACTCTGAAGAGTTTTGATCAAGAAAGGATGCTGTACTTTGTCAAATGCTTTTTCTGCATCTATTGAGAGGATCACATGATTCTTGTTGTTTCTTTTGTTAATGTATTGTATCACGTTGATTGATTTGCGGATGTTGAACCAACCTTGCAACCCAGGGATAAATCCCACTTGGTCGTGGTGAATAATCCTTTTAATGTACTGTTGGATCCTATTGGCTAGTATTTTGGTGAGAATTTTTGCATCCATGTTCATCAGGGATATTGGTCTGTAATTCTCCTTTTTGATGGGGTCTTTGTCTGGTTTGGGGATCAAGGTAATGCTGGCCTCATAAAATGAGTTTGGAAGTTTTCCTTCCATTTCTATTTTTTGGTACAGTTTCAGAAGGATAGGTATTAATTCTTCTTGAAATGTTTGGTAGAATTCCCCTGGGAAGCCATCTGGCCCTGGGCTTTTGTGTTTTGGGAGATTTTTGATGACTGCTTCTATTTCCTTAGTGGTTATAGGTCTGTTCAGGTTTTCTATTTCTTCCTGGTTCAGTTTTGGTAGTTGATACATCTCTAGGAATGCATCCATTACTTCCAGGTTATCTAATTTGCTGGCATAGAGTTGCTCATAATATGTTCTTATAATTGTTTGTATTTCTTTGGTGTTGGTTGTGATTTCTCCTCTTTCATTCATGATTTTGTTGATTTGGGTCATTTCTCTTTTCTTTTTGATAAGTCTGGCCAGGGGCTTATCAGTCTTGTTAACTCTTTCAAAGAACCAGCTCCTAGTTTCGTTGATCTGTTCTACTGTTCTTTTGGTTTCTATTTCATTGATTTCTGCTCTGATCTTGATTATTTCTCTTCTCCTGCTGGGTTTAGGCTTTATTTGCTGTTCTTTCTCCAGCTCCTTTAGGTGTAGGGTTAGGTTGTGTACTTGAGACCTTTCTTGTTTCTTGAGCAAGGCTTGTATTGCTATATACTTTCCTCTTAGGACTGCCTTTGCTGTATCCCAAAGATTTTGAATAGTTGTGTTTTCATTTTCATTGGTTTCCATGAATTTTTTTAATTCTTCTTTAATTTCCTGGTTGACCCGTTCATTCTTCAGTAGGATGCTCTTTAGCGTCCATGTATTTGAGTTCTTTCCGACTTTCCTCTTGTGATTGAGTTCTAGTTTCAAAGCATTGTGGTCTGAAAATATGCAGGGGATGATCCCAATCTTCTGGTACCGGTTGAGACCTGATTTATGACCTAGGATGTGATCTATTCTGGAGAATGTTCCATGGGCACTAGAGAAGAATGTGTATTCCGTTGCTTTGGGATGGAATGTTCTGAATATGTCTGTGAAGTCCATTTGGTCCAGTGTGTCATTTAAAGTCTTTATTTCCTTGTTGAGCTTTTGCTTAGACGATCTGTCCATTTCAGTGAGGGGGGTGTTAAGGTCCCCCACTATTATTGTATTGTTGTCGATGTGTTTCTTTGCTTTTGTTATTAATTGCCTTATATAATTGGCTGCTCCCATGTTAGGGGCATAGATATTTACAATTGTAGATCTTCTTGTTGGATAGACCCTTTAAGTAGGATATAGTGTCCTTCCTCATCTCTTATTACAGTCTTTGGTTTAAAATCTAATTTGTCTGATATAAGGATTGCCACCCCAGCTTTCTTTTGGTGTCCATTAGCATGGTAAATGGTTTTCCACCCCCTCACTTTCAATCTGGGGGTGTCTTTGGGTCTAAAATGAGTCTCTTGCAGACAGCATATCGATGGGTCTTGTTTTTTAATCCAATCTGATAGCCTGTGTCTTTTGATTGGGGCATTTAGCCCATTTACATTCAGGGTAACTATTGAAAGATAGGAATTTAGTGCCATTGTATTGCCTGTAAAGTGACTGTTACTGTATATTGTTTGTGTTCCTTTCTGGTCTATGTTGCTTTTAGGCTCTCTCTTTGCTTAGAGGACCCCTTTCAATATTTTTTTTGTAGGGCTGGTTTTTTATTTGCAAATTCCTTTAGTTTTTGTTTGTCCTGGAAGCTTTTAATCTCTCCTTCAATTTTCAATGACAGCCTAGCTGGATATAGTATTCTTGGCTGCATATTTTTCTCATTTAGTGCTCTGAATATGTCCTGCCAGTCCTTTCTGGCCTGCCAGGTCTCTGTGGATAAGTCTGTTGCCAATCTAATGTTTCTACCATTGTAGGTTACATATCTCTTCTCCCGAGCTGCTTTCAGGATTTTCTCTTTGTCTCTGAGACTCGTAAGTTTTACTATTAGATGTCAGGGTGTTGACCTATTTTTAGTGATTTTGAGAGGGGTTCTCTGTGCTTCCTGGATTTTGATGCCTGTTTCCTTCCCCAAATTAGGGAAGTTCTCTGCTATAATTTGCTCTATTATACCTTCTGCCCCTCTCTCTCTTTCTTCTTCTTCTGGGATCCCAATTATTGTAATGTTGTTTCGTCTTATGGTATCGTTTATCTCTCGAATTCTGCCCTCGTGATCCAGTAGTTGTTTATCTCTCTTTTTCTCAGCTTCTTTATTTTCCATCATTTGGTCTTCTATCTCACTGATTCTTTCTTCTGCCTCATTTATCCTAGCAGTTAGTGCCCCCATATTTGATTGCACCTCATTAATAGCCTTTTTGATTTCTACTTGGTTCGATTTTAGTTCTTTTACTTCTCCAGAAAGGGTTTGTCTAATAACTTCCATGCTTTTTTCAAGCCCAGCTAGTATCTTTAAAGTGATGGTTCTGAACTCTAGATCTGACATCGTACTAATGTCCGTATTGAGTAGGTCCCTGGCAGTCGGTACTACCTCTTGTTCTTTTTGTTGAGGTGATTTTTTCCGTCTTGTCATTTTGTGCAGAGGAGAATAGATTAATGAGAGAACAAAATGCTAGCAGGGTAACAACGTCCCCAGAAAATATACTCTAAACAACTCAGAAAAGACCTGAAGTAGTGGGAAAAGAAAGGGAAAGAGAGAAAAAAGAAAAAGAAAGAAAAAAAGAAAAAGATAAAGATAAAAACAAACAAAAGCAGAACAAAACAAAACAAAACAAAAACAGAATGTGATCAAATATGATCAGGCTGGTTTATAGATCAGTGCCACACACTAGATTTTGGGTGTATTTTGGTCTGTTAAAAGAAAGTGCCTCCCAAAATTTTAAAGAAAGAAAAACTTATATATGTACAATAATAAGGGTTGATATGATGAAGGGATGGAATATGAGTGTAAGATGGAAATTATAAAAAATTTTAAAAAAGGATTTGATAAGTTGTTTGAAAAAAGAAAGAAGAGGATTAAAAAAAAAAAAAAAGAAAGAAAGAAAAAAGGGAGAGAATGTGATCAGCCAGGGGAGTAGGAAAAAACCATACACTAGAGATTTAGAGTATATTTTGATCTGTTAGAAGAAACTATCTCAAGATTTTAAAGAGAGAACAACTTATATATATATGCCAAAAATACGGGTAACTACTATGAACGGATAGAATATGACTTTAAAAATGAAAAATAAAAATGTTTTTTTTTTTAAAAAAAGGGATTGAAAAGATGTTGGTTGAAAAAGGGAAAAAGAAAAATTCAAAAAAAAAAAGAAAAAAAGAAAAAAGAAAAAAAGACAGTTAAAAAAAATAATTAACTTTGAAAGACTGAAGAATCATGGTAAAAAAGCCATGAATTCTACGTGCAGTATTCCCCTAGCGCTGGAGTTCTGCCGTTCTCATTGATCGGTAAACTTGGTCTTGGCTGGCTGTTCTCGCTGATCTTCTGGGGGGGGGGGGGCCTGTTGCCGTGGTTCCCAAATGTCTTTGCCGGAGGCAAAATTGCCCCGCCCTTGCCGGTCCGGGCTAAGTAATCTGCTCGGGTTTGCTCTCCGGAGCTTTTGTTCCCTGCAAGCTTTCCCTACAGCTTTGGAGGCGGAGAGTGAAAATGGCGGCCTCCCAGTCTCCGCCCCGGAGGAGCCGAGAACTCGGGGTCCCGCTTCTCAGCGAGCCCCCAGAGAAAAGCAGTCAGTTACTCCCGTCTCCCCGATCTCCAGCCACACTCCACGCTCACCCGGCCTGTGACCGCGCCTTTCTATCTGGCACCCGACCCGGCGTGGAGTCTCCAAACCCAGCAGATCCCCGCGGTGCGCTCCCGCACCTCTCCTCCCGGGGGAAGAAGGTGAGTCTCCCCGGATCTGCCGCTTGTTGGGTCCCTGCTGGAGGAGCAGTGGCCCGACTGTGCCGCGGATCACGGTTTATAGCAACCCTGAGCTGAGAGCCAGCGCCTGGGCTCTGTCTCTGCAGCCGGCTTCCCTGCTCCGATACCTGGGGGCTCTGCCACACTCAGGCACCCCCGGTCTTTCTGTGACCCCGAGGGTCCTGAGACCACACTGTCCCGCGAGGGTTCCCCCCCCCACTTCACCACCAGAGTGACGTCCCTCAGCGGAGCAGACTTCTAAAAGTTCCGATTTTGTGCTCCGTGGCTCTATCACTTGCCAGAAGCGGCCGACGGAGGCCCCTCCCCCACCGTCTATCCTCCCGAATAACGCCTCGGATTCACTTCTCCGCACGTCCTACCTTCCAGAAAGTGGTCGCTTTTCTGTTCAGAGAGTTGTTGCTATTCTTTTCTTCGATCTCCTGTTGAGTTTGTAGGTGTTCAGAATGGTTTGATCCCTATCCAGCAGAATTCCTGAGAGGAGACGAAATGCAGGTCTCCTACTCCTCCGCCATCTTGCTCCACCCATCTCCTTCCTTTTACTTTAATTAAATAAATACTCATCATCCTTTAGCTTTTAACATAAAAGTAATAACTTCTGGGATACCATCCCTGACTCACCAATACAGGGTGTGTTCCCCAAATACAGAACCCCACAGAGGATGCAGCCTCATGGCAAGTCAGACCATATGTATAAAGACACATTCCTAAATTAGGCAAATTCATGAGGAATGTCACCTTCAGTTCTCAACAGAACTCTATGGGGTGCTTGGTTTTATTACTGCGTGAAAGATGGGGACTCTGAAGCCTAAGGACTTAGGGACTTCTCCAAGGCCAAGGCTACATAGGTAGCAATGGGAGGTGCCAATTTTCTCTCCAAATACCATGAACATCAACCTATTATTTGCATCCCTGGTGTGTCCCAGCCTTCCCGACAGTAGAGAGATCATGGTTTCCGTAATTCCTAACACATCATCCTTAAAAGCCCATGCTGGAGCTGGCTGAAGCTGCCAAGAAAACAGCCAATTAGTGCTCTGTTTGGGGTTCCTTTTCCTCTGTATTACTGCACTCCTTGAAGACTCCTTCCTTTGTTTATCCACTGAAGTTCAGCAGACCGCCTGGGGCTTGCTCTAACATGGAATCATCATAATTAGTCCAAAACGACAATTCTATTATACTTTCACTTTTATCTCCGGAGATGCCCAGACACCTTGCCAACACTCAGTCTGTACTTTTGTCTGAAGATGGGACCAACTGTGGGAGGAAGTGGGAAGTCCCCTTATGGAAGCAAATGTTGTAAAAGAAAATTGGTATCTGGTTCCTGTCCCTTCTGCATGTGTAATATGTGGGGGTTAACAGAATGCACTTGTAATTTATAACTCTATGCTGACAGATATAAGCTCGGCAAAGGCAATTTTAGGGTGGGGAGAGGGATGACTGTTATATCTGGAGTGCTCTATGTCTCAGAATTTGACTGTAAGTCAACTTATTCATGGCAATCAACTTGGAATGAAGGGTTTCATGGGATGTAGGACTTCCGGTGATAAAGCTGGGACAGTGCAGAGCAAAATAAGATGCGCTGGTTGCTTTACCTAACACAGATACCAGCTACGTACCAAGGTTTGGCAAATGACCTGCCACCTATTTTTGTAAATGAAGTTTTATTGGGATACAGCCATGCCCATCTACTTATGAATGGTCTATGGGTGATGTCCCACTATGCTAGCAGAGCCCAATAGGTGTTTAGAGGGAGACCATATGGGCCACAGCGCTGAGCATACTTACTACCTAGCACTGCACAGAAAAAGTTTGTCACATCCTGATCTATATTTCACTTAGAAAAGATCTTGAAGACGATGTATGCAATGATGTCTAAAGATTTTGGGGCGCCTGGGTGGCTCAGTCAGTTAAGGGTCTTACTCTTGATTTCGGCTCAGGTCATGATCTTAGGGTGGTGAGATCAAGCCCCGGGTCAGACTCCACGGTCAGTGGGGAGTCTGCTTCTCTCCTTCTCCCTCTCTCTCTGCCACTTCCCCCACTTGTGTGTTCTCTCTCTCTCAGATAAATCAATCACTCAATCAATCACTCAATCAATCTTAAAAAAAAAAAAGATGTCTAAAGTATTCATCAGAGATAACCAAACCCACATTCTTTCACTTTATGATCAACCACCATAAAATGGCTTTATATAGTGAAGTTCTGATACAGACATCCAATTACTCCTTAATAAGAGGGAATGCTAACCTTTCACCAGAAAGACCAAGAGAACAGTTGCTATTTTATCTAAAATGTTCTTTTTTGTCTAGGTTCTCTTTTTCCTGGGATTTAGCTTCCTGCTGTTCAGGTTAGTTTGTAGATCTATAAATCTCTCAATGCTCAAAGTTGGGGTTTTTTTCCTTAATTTTATTAAGTTTTTAAATTTTAATTCCAGTAAAATCATCATACAGTGTTTATTAGTTTCAGGTGTACAATACAATGCTTCAAATATTCTATACATTACTCAGAGCTCAACATGATAAGTGCACTCCTTAATCCCCATCACCTGTATCTCCCAACCCCCACCCACCTCCCCTCTGGTAACCATCAGTTTGTTCTCTATAGTTAAGAGGCTGTTTCTTGGTTTGTCTCTCTCTCTCTCTCTTTTTTCTTTGTTCATTTTTTTCCTTAAATTCCACGTATGAGTGAAATCATATGGTATTTGTCTTTATTTCGCATAGCATAATACCCTTCAGCTTCATCCGTGTCATTGCAAATGGCAAGATTTCATTTTTTTAAAGATTTTATTTATTTATTTGTCAGTGAGAGAGAGCACAAGCGAGGGTGTGGCAGGCAGAGGGAGAAGCAGGCTCCCCACTGAGCAAGGAGCCCAATGGGGACTCGATCCCAGGACCCAGGGATCATGACCTGAGCCCAAGGCAGATGCTTAATCGACTGAGCCACCCAGGCATCCCAAGATTTCAATCTTTTTATGGCTGAATAATTTTCCATTGTATATGTATACCACATCTGCTTTATCCATTCATCTCTTGATAGGCAATTGGGCTATTGTAGATAAAGCTGCAATAAACACAGGGGTGCATCTATCCTTTCGAATTAGCGTTTTTGTATTTTTGGGGTAAATACCCAGTAGTGTCATCACTGGATCATAGGATAGTTAGAGTTTTAAATTTTTGAGTAAATTTCATACTGCTTTTTACAGTGGCTACACCAGTTTTCATTCCCACCAACAGAGCACGAGAGTTCCTTTTTCTCTACATCCTTGTCAACATTTGTTGTTTCTTGTGTTTTTAATTTCTCAATGCTCAAAATTTTAGGATTTTTTTTTTAAGTAATCTCCACGCCCAGCCTGGAGCTCAATGTGCGGCTCCAACTCATGAGATCAAGACCTGAGCTGAGATCAAATCAGATGCTTAAACAACTGAGCAACCCAGGTGCCCCAAAGTTCTAAATATCAAGTTTTTTTTTTTTTTTTAAAGATTTTATTTTTTTATTTGAGAGAGAGAGAATGAGAGAGAGCACATGAGAGGGGGGAGGGTGAGAGGGAGAAGCAGATTCCCCGCCGAGCAGGGAGCCTGATCCGGGACTCGATCCAGGGACTCCAGGATCATGACCTGAGCCGAAGGCAGTCGCCCAACCAACTGAGCCACCCAGGCGCCCTAAATATCAAGTTTTTAATGTATAAATTTCTATAGATGATTGTCTCCCAAAGCTATTCCTGCTATGATGTTGACTGCTTGCTTTGTATATAAAAATGGACTCTAGAGGGCACCTGGGTGGCTCAGTTGGTTAAGCGACTGCCTTCAGCTCAGGTCATGATCCTGGAGTCCTGGGATGGAGTCCCACATCGGGCTCCCAGCTCAGCGGCGAGCCTGCTTCTCCCTCTGACCTTCTCCCCTCTCATGGTGTTTCTCTCTCTCTCGCTCTCTAATACATAAATAAATAAAATCTTTAAAAAAAAAATGGACTCTAGAATTGGACTCTGGTTCAAAGTATAGCTTAGCCACTCACTGGTGAGTGGTCTTGAGTAGGTTCAACTCCTTGGGACCTCAATTTTCTCATCTGCTTAGTACAAATACTATTATGGTATGTTCAAAGAATTAATGTAGCCAGAGTACTAAGCACCAAAGTATACACTCTAAGCATTCAATACATTTAACCTACTGTTTATTAATATCACCATTATTAACAACTCCTTAAATCATTACTTGGTCTATTATTCTGAAGTTATAAACTTTAACTTCCTTCTTGGTGCCTGTATTAGTCAAGGTTCTCCAGAGAAACAAAACCAATAGGAGATAGATAGATAGATAGAAAGATAGATAGATAGATAGATAGATAATGATTTATTGTAAGGAATTGGCTCATGGAATAGTTCAAAGGCCTGAGTGTTGGTGGTATAGATTCTGGGTCAGGTGTGAAGGTCTGAGAACCAGGAGCACTGAGGGCAGGAAGATATCTCAGCTTCAACTGTCAGACAGAGAGAGATTCAGACATTTAAGAGTTTGGGTTGAATGATGCCTACCCACACTGCACAGGGCCATTTGCTTTAGTCAGTTCACCTTTTCAAATGTTAATCTCTTCTGGAAACATCTTCGCAGGCACACCCAGAAATAATGTTTAATCAAACATCAAACACACCCAGAAATAATGTTGAATCCTGTGGCCCGTCAAGGTCACTCATAAACTTAACCATCACAGCGTCCAAACTAGAACACATCCCCTTCTGGACAAACAACTGAACACAGTGGTAATACCTTCTCGCACAGATCTTCCCGAGTAGCACTTGCTCAGAGACATTTGTGTTGAACGTCTCGGGACCCACTCTGCGGGCTGCATGTACACATGGGCCCCTTGAGGCATGCCATTTCCTTCATCTCTACAGCTCAGTGAGAAGCAGAACCGTCCCTTCTCCTGACCTCAACTGAGCACGTCCATGTCACACAGTTAGGGAGCAGTGATCTAGATCCCAAGGCCTGTCCTTTTCCTCCAAGTCCAGCGCTTTTTTTTATTGTCTCCTGTGTCTTTTGAGATAATCCCTAGCGCCACCGTTAAACAAAAAGCAGTGGGCAGTCTTAAACATTGAAATGTTGCTCAAAACCTCCTTAGTAGGGACAAAATAATCTATTCCTGAAGGAAGAAAGTTGAAATTCAATGTATTCAGGTTGAACTTGCTGCATCCTAGAACATTAAGCCTGGATGGTTCAGGCGATTAAGCATCCGACTCTTGATTTTCAGGTCATGATCTCAGGGTCATGAGATTGAGCCCCTGCATGGGGAGTCTTCCCTCAGCGTGGAGTCGGCTTGTCCCTCTACCTGTGCCCCTCCCCCCACTTGTGTGCTGGCTCTCTCTCTCTCTCTCAAAAAAATAAATAAATAAAATCTTAAAAAAAAAAAAAAAGAACATTAAGTCTCTGGCATTGTTCTCTCAGACCTTCTGAAACCTCACAGAGATTAGAGGACATTTTGAGATTAAGCATACGGGTCAGAGAATGAGGATAGGAAGGCCTCTTGAAACTCCACTACAGATATTGACTTTAAGCATAATAGTCCTTTAAGGAGAATGTTTAACTGACAACATAGACTTTTTTTTTTTTTTCTTTCTTCAGATACCTCTTGTGAAACCTATTTTGACCCAGAATGTTTATTTGGTGATGATGATCAGTGAATTTTTACGTTGAAGGGGACTTCAGGGGTGACGCTGAACAATGCATTTTGTGGCCAGCGACAACTGAGGCTCAGGAAAACTGAGTGACATGCCCAACGTCACACCCCAAGGAAGGAGAAGCACCACTGATAGGACCTAGATCTCTTGATTCTTAGTTAAGGGTCTCTTCAGCTGTGAGCCTTTCCCTGTAGATCCCTTGTTACATTTTTCTACCAGCTACAAATGTCCTCCCAAGTGTAGCTTTCTCGGAGAGCCATGAGCCTGGAGCGTTAAGGATATGCCATGTGGAAGTCAGCCAAATCTTAAACCTTTCTCTCTGGCCTGCCTGGTCTTAGCCTTGTTTGTGACCTGGGTTCTAGCTTCCATTCGGACTCCCTATTTTTCCTCCTCTCCTCTGTGCATTTTTTTTTTTTTTTTGGATTTTAGTAGGATTGATAAAGTTTGCTTTTGTCTGCACTCAGGATATTACTTAATAAAATACAAGGTCACTTGTGTGAATGAGAGTCAACATATGGTAGTGATTACGTGGTAAAGGAACAAAAGCCCAGCGAGGGAACACAAAAGCACATTTTCTGCTGCCAACTAGCAGCACTCACTGAGGGAAGCAAATAGTCTGCCTGTAATTCTGTCAACAAGCCTGAGGCACAGACTCTTGAAAATCCCAGAAGTGAATCTGTGAGTGAGGGGAAAAGCCCTAATGAAAGAAAATAGAGAAATGAGCTCTGTGCTGAGCAGAGTCACTCCCTGTGGCATTGTGATTGGGGCGCAGGCATCCATCCACATACACTTGGGCTGAAGTCCCTGTCTCCCACCCTTGTGAACTTTACGTTGTTGGTCACATGGCACAACCTCTTTGAGACATAGTTTATTTTCAACAACAACAAAAAGGGGAATACTAATAATACGTATTTTGCTGAGTTATTGTACAGGTTGCAAATAGTGTCTGATACTAGGCATGAGAACTCAAGACTGTTAGCTATTATTATTATTATTATTATTATTATTATTACTAGCACCTTCCGTCATTATCATCTTAGTCTAAGGCATCATGATTGATCTTACCTGGCAAAGATCAGTAGTTCATAAGAACTTCCCGACGAGTTATACATACAAACTATTTATATTTAATATATGTGTGTTTGTGGATACAGTTACACAATCTTTTATCCAAAATCACAGGTCATACACACTTTAGAGAAAAAAAAAAGAAATCAGAACTTTGGAAATATTAGATAAGTTATACAGGACACATAGCGTATGCTATGTAACAATCCCAGTGAATTCCTGAGTAGTGCCCTACAATCAGTCACATTCACTTCATTGTCAGGGGTTCCCAAGACCATCCCCAGACCTGGTGATTTGCTAGAAGGACTCGCAGAAGTCAGTATATAGTCATGCTCATAGCTATGAGTTATTATAACAAAAGGACACAAAGCAGAATCAGCAAAGATAAAAAGCTCAAGGGACAAAGTCCAGAGGAAACCAGGCATAAGCTTCCAGAGCCTTCTCCCAGGGGGATCACACAGGATGCACTTGATCTCTCCAGCTACATATGTGACAACACATGTGACATGGCATCTACCACGGAAGCTCATTGGACATTCAGCGCCCAGGGTTTTTATTGGGGACTCGACACATAAACACCCTTCACCTTGCACAGACCAAAATTCAAGACTCCCATAAGGAGAAATAGGTTTTCAACATAAGCCACATTGTTTCTATGAACAGCTGAGCATAGTAAGCCGCTCTTATGAGTCAGGGATGGTGGCAACCCTCCCAAAATGCAAGTTTCCAGATGCCAGTCAGGAGCCAATCATGCAGAGGCCTTTTTAAGGGGGAGCAGTCTCAGGCCTGCTGCGCTCACTCTTCCCACGCAGCTTTCTGTAGCAAAATCTGTGAATAATTACACGAAGAGTCATGAAGACTCCAAGCAGCCTCATGCCACTTTGGGTCAGGCTTTGCCACCAAATCAATTCAGATTAGGTCAGGTATTGCTGTCAAACATGTCATGAAAGCCTCTGGTTTTCAGAACTTCTTGGGTTTTGGAATTGCCATGAAGAGATTAAAGCTGTTTTGTTCTCTCTCTCTCTCTCTTTCTGCCTTTTCTTTCTTCCTTCCGTTTTTCCTTTATTCCCTTCTCTTCTCCCTTTCTCTCTCTCTCTCTCTTTCTTTCTTCTTAACTTTGCCTTTGCTCAATCTAATTATTAAGGAAAATGTATACAGTTGCACAAAAGTCAGGAGGTGAGAAATGCAAGCATTTCATACCATTACAGGCTTTATACCCTACATGGTGGTATGATGTCCCTTGAAGGGAGATTGTGATAAATGTAGGGCAAACCCTAAAGCAATGACTAAAATAACCAAACAAGTGGTTCAGCTAATGAGCCAAAAAGGAGATAAAATGGAATCCCAAAATTATATTTAATTAATTCCAAACAAGATAGAACAACAGAAAAAGGGAACAAAAAACAAATGAGACAAATAGGGAACAAACAACAAGAAAACAGAGTTAAACCTAATGATATCATTGATTACATTAAAAGTAAAGAGCCCAAACATTCCAATTAAGAAGCAAAATGTCAGATTGGATAAAAAAGCAATACCGATATTCTTGTTGCCTAGCAGAAATGATCTCTATAACAATGCAAATAGATTAAAAATAAGGATGAAAAAATATGCTATGTTAACACTAAAACACAAAACAAAACAAAAAAACAGAAAAACCAAGCAGAGTGGGTATATCAGTATCCCACAAACTAAATTTCCAAGAATATTAGAAGAGATAAATAAGGTAATTTTATGGTGGTAAAAATGTCCTTTAAGAAGACAAAACAACCAAAAATGTTCATGACCTAAGAGAGTTTTAAAATTCACAAAGCTAAAATCCACTGAAAGTGCAAAAACAAACAAATTCACAAAGAGAATCAGAGATTTGTATCCCCCTCCCTCAATAATTGATAGAGTGAGCAGACATAAAATTCAGGCAGGATATAGAAAAATTGAACAAAATTATCAACAAACCTGACTTATGTTACATATATAGAACAATCCACTCCAAAACATCAGACTACACGTTCTTCTCAACCACACATGGAACATTTTTATAAAGTTATAATTTGGACCAGAAAACAAATCTCAATAAATTTTGAAAGATTCAATTCATGCAAAATATGTTCTAGGATAAAGTTAGAATTTAATTACAATTCAAAACCAGAAAGATTGCTTGAAAACTTATGAAGTACAGAAACTAAGTAACATATATTTAGGCAATCCATTTATCAAAGAAGCAATCAAAAAGGAGAATTAGGAAATATGTTGAATGGAAAAAGAAAATAAAAACACAGCATGTTAAAATTGGTTGAATACTGTAAAATAACACCAGGGTGATACTTGTACCACGAAACAATTCTGTTAAACAGAACACATGTCTTACGTTAATGGCCTATGTTTCTACCTTAAGAATCTAGAAAATAAAAGGAAAGGCACATTTGATCCAAAGAAGAAGAAAGCAAATAGAAATGGAAATCAATGAAACAGAAAACCAAAAAAAAATATTACTAGAGATAATAAATGAAACTAAAATTATTTGAGAAGACTGATAATATGTAATATTGACAAACTAGCCAGGCTTGATGTGAAGGAAAGAAAAGAAGACCCAAATTGCTAATGGGACAGATTACATTAAAGCTGATTCTATAGCTATTAGTGAACCTCAAGGGAATTTTGTGGACTTTTTTCTTTTTCTTTTTTTTAGATTTGATTTATTTGAAAGAGAGAGAAAGAGAGAGAGTGGGGGGAGGGGCAGAGGGCGAGAGAAAATCCCAAGCAAACTCCGCACTGAGCACGGAGCCTGACGTGGGGCTCAATCTCGTGACCCTGATATCATGACCCGAGCCAAAATCAACATCCATCTCTTAACAGACTGACCAATTGAGGCACCCCCAAGGTAATTTTCTAAATAACTTCATGTCAATAGATTTAACAATGTAAACTTTGAATTAGGCAAAAAAAAAATTGTTTTAGATCCAACTTCAAAGCATAGTTATAATCAAATATTTTTTTAAAATATACTTCAACACTTTTTAAATGTCTGCTCTTCAAACAACACTGTTGGGTGGATAAAAATATAATCCATAGACTAGGAGAATATTTGCAAAGTTTAGCTCCGATAAAGGATTGGAATCTACGATAGGTAAAGAATACTCAAAACTCAACAGGAAACAGCACAATTTTAAAAATGAGCAGAAAGTCTGATCAAATATTTTACCATAGCAGATATATTGATGGCAAATTAGTACATACAAACATGCTAGATTTTGACAAGTCATTTAAAAATGCCAATTAAAACCACAAGGAGATATCACTACATACCTTTTAGAATGGCTAAAATTAAAAACCATACAAAGTACTGGCAAGTGGGTGGAGAAATTGGAACCCTCCTATACTGCTATTGGAAATGTAAAATGGTACATCCACTTTGGAAAATCATTGGAAGTGACTTTAAAAATTAAACATCCATGTACCATATGATCCATTCTACTCCTAGCTATTTACTCAAGAGAAAAGAAAGCCTATGTTCTTTCAAATACTTGTATACAAATATTCACAGCAGCCTTATTTATAATTGCTATAAATTGGAAAGAATCCAATTGTTCATCACCAAGTGAATATATAAACACATTATGGTATATCCACACAATGGAAACAACTCAGCAATATAACTGAATGAGCTGTTGGTATACACTACAACATAGCGTATGAATTGAGAACTAATTATCCTGAGTGAAAGAAGCCAGATAAACATAGAATATCTTCTGTAGACTTCATTTATATAAACTCTAGAAAATGTGAGTTAATCTACAGTCATAGAAAGCAAGGAAGGGATTGCCAAGGGGCACATGGAAACTCTGGAAGATGGATATGTTCACTGTCTTGATTGTGGTGATGGTTTCGTGGATGTATAAATAATTCAAAACTTTAATAACGGTATACGTTAACACGTACATTTTATTATAGGTCAACAATTAAATAAGAACATTGTACAAATATGTCAAAAATTATTAAATTGCATAATTTAATATGTAAATGTTATTAAAGGTCACCTATACCTCGATATTTAACCCCAGATGAGAGATTGTTCCATATCCACCCAACAAAGCTTAAAAACAACCCTCAAGAGAATCAAACTATTTCCAAGCAAACTTAATCCGCATTCCAGAAAAAAAAAAAAAAAAAAGCCCCCAGATACTTAAAGGAATATTCATTTAAAAAATTCAGCACTAAGCAACATAAAATTCACACTGCATGGCATTTAATCGAGATTGACAAGGCAGGCAGGGAAACAGGAAAAAAGACCCATGGCAAGTAGAAAAAATTCATAAATAGAAAAAAACCCGGAAGCAAAACAAATGATAAGAATTAGTAGACAAGAAAGATAAACAGTATTATCAATATACTCTCTACTTTTAACAAAGTGGAAGAGAGAATGAGCAGATAGGAAAAATAAAAGATATACAAAGAACCAAAATCAAAATTTTCAAAATGAAAAATAAAATGTCTGTTGAAAAACACATTGGATAGGATTAAGAGCAGGTAAGATATTGCAGGGAAAAATTAATTAACCTAGCCATATAGAATGAAACACACAGAAAATGGAAGCCTAAAGATGGAGAAAAAATGAGCAGAGCATTTGTGAGCTCTGGGACAACATTAAGTGGCCTCACATATATATGTGTGTGTATTATTATATACGTGTATTATATATGAGTATATTAAGTGTATATACATACAGTTTTCAAAATGAAAAAAATGGGGTCATAAAATATTTGAAGAAAGGATGTTTGAAATTTTTTTTTATCATAACCAAATTCAATGAAAACCATAAACTCACAGGTGCAAGAATCCTAAACAGATTATTCATCACACACTTATTGTGTGTGGTAATTAGGCATGGTAAGAGGTCTCTAAGTTTATAATCCTGGCCTCCTGGTGTTCATGTTCTTGTGTCATACCCTCTCCCTGCATATGTGATGAATTTATTGGTTTGCATCTAATAAAAGAGAATATGGCAGAAGTGATCAGATGTCATTGCCAAGATGAAGTCACAAAAAGATGGTGGCTCCATCTTGGTCTCTTTCTTTCTCTCTTTGATCACCAGTGGCCATGACATGGGGACCCATAGGCCACCTATGGAATAGCCCATATGGTGAGGAATGATGGTCTGCCAACAACTGTTTGAGTGAGTTTTGAAGCAGATTCTCCAGCCCCATTTGAGCCTTGAGATGACTGCTACGTCATGAGAGATGTTAAGCCAGAAACATCCATCCTAGCCACACCAGGATTCCTGCCCCATAGAATCTCTGAGATCGTAAATGCTTGTTGCTTTGAGCCATTCAGTTTTTAAGTAATTTGTCACCTATCAATAGGTAATTAACATGTTGAGTATGCATGAATCTAAAATCAAAAATCTTACATTCTAGAGTCTATCCTTGAATGGAGAAGGTTTTCCAGAAACATTTGCAAAACAAATGAATGTATGAAAGATAAGACAGGTACCCCAAATAACTGTTACCATAAAGATGAAAGCAATTGTTCTTCATTAAAGCTTTATAAGATTGGCAAGGATATTGCTATGAGAGTTCTTGGGAGGAGGCATTGTTTCTGGTTGAGAAAAGAGGGGCTTCTTTCAGGAGGAGACAGTATTTTGGGCCTTGAAGGGATAGAATTTGACTACATTTTGCTGACAATGAATCTAGGCACTTGGAGTGAAAGAATTAGTCAGAAGACTGATGGGAAACTAAAGGGCACGTATAGGAAACCGTGAGCAGAATGTAGCATGAGAAAACAAGAGAAAAGATAATGATGGAATAAATACTACTCTTCTAGGCAGATCACCATAACTTCTGTTTTGGACTCATGTTATAGAGATACTGCATATTAACACAAAACATTAGTTTTTACAAATAACTCTTTTTTCATTATAATTTCCTTAGTCACATTGAGCATGTGGTATCTACCTGCGTTAAATTTAAAGGCATGAGATAATTAGCTTTCTTATTCTCAGAGAATAATAGTCAGATAGAGCGCAATGGTAGACTACTAATCTCTTCATTAGGCAGAGTACTTCTGTATTTCAAAAAGCTGCAATGACAGGTACACCTCGAGAGAGGTGTGATCACAAAGAAGAAAAATCCATTTTCTCATCTGACTTACATTACACCTACACGTAGTATGAACTTTGATTATATTGCGCCCCTTTGACTTATTGTCTATATTATTTATCTTCACACTTTGATTTTCTTTCCCTGATGGTTTCTAGTAGTTTTTCCTTGCCAGTTTAAATTCTAGCTTGCTTCTCCATACTGTTCATTGATCACTCGCTTTCTCATTTTTAATTTCCGCCCTTTAGAGTCCAATAACACTTTTCATGGTGCTGCTAATTCCGTCCTTTTTTCCGCTGCCATGTTTCATCATTAAGTGACCGTGGAAGTTTCCAGCTTGTTGGGGACACAAGCCTCCTTGAGCACACCTTGCTCAAATGTGCACTTCAGAGCTGTACAAAACATGAGCAGGAAACAGCACAATGACCCTACATGAATTTTAAAGATTTTATTTATTTATTTTACTTGAGAGAGAGAGCGTGCACACAAGTGGGGGGGAGGCGCAGAGGGCGAGGGAGAGAGAGAATCTCAAGCAGACTGCGTTGAGCAGGGACCCCGACTTGGGCTCGATCTCCCAATCCTGAGATCATGACCTGAGCCAAAACCAAGAGTCAGATGCTAAACCCACCCAGCCACCCAGGCCCCGCATTTTAAATGCTGGTCCTCTGAGCCTACTCCTTCTGACTCAATTTGCAATTCTCTTTCATTTAACAAAATTGACATTTATGCCATATACTAATATACAGTTTCTTCAGGTGAAATAACATGATGTTAGGCTTTGCTTGGTTCTTAAGAGAAGTGATTAGTTTTTATTGCTGGGGAAGAAAGAGCCTGTATGAAATGAGACATTATGGACACAAAACTTAACCAAGGCCCAGAATGTTTTCATCTACTGTGTGGGCATATAGCTTGGATTCCTGCCTTAGTTTTACGGAATTCCTGAACATATTTTACCCCTGAATGTGTGTGGTAAAGCATACTCAGTTCGATATCTAAGGCTGGGATTTTCAAATGAGAGTTACTAAAGCGAAATTCCATTTTGCAAATTCATCAAGTCGGGTCCAGTTTCACCAAAATCCATCAAGAATAAGGAGATAGGTCACAAACTCATTTGGAGGGTGGGTGCAAAGGTCATTATAAAAGTTCAAAACTACAACCAAATTTGTCTGACATTGAGAGAATCAGCTGTGAAACTCTCTTTCCTTTATGATCTAAAATACATTTTGCATTTCACTGAATTGGTTTTTATCCTTCCCATTCTTCATTTTAAAATAAGCCTAATAGGAAGTTCAAACTACCAAGCCAACTTATTTTTTTAAAGAATAAGCCCTTAACAGAATGTATAAAATTTTAAACATAGAAAAAAAAAAGAGCACATTTATACTGGAAATTAAGGAATTCATTTAGTATTAATGTGAAATTTATTATTATTCTTTAAAAAGATTTTATTTATTTATTTCCACAGAGATAAGAGCACAAGCAGGGGGAGTGGCAGGCAGAGGGAGAAGCAGACTCCCCACTGAGCAAGGAGCCCAATGTGGAACTTGATCTCAGGTCCCCAGGGTCATGACCTGAGCCAAAGGAAGACGCTCAACCGACTGAGCCACCCAGGCATCCCAGATTTCTTACTATTTTTTTCTCTATTTTGGGCCCAGAGTCTCTCAGGAAGATACAACAATAGTCATTATAAATATGAACCTAAAAAATCAGTAATGCAGGTCATCGTTTACCAAGTCAGCTTGAAAATATTATTATGCACTTAATAAAGCCCCATGTATTTCCTGACTACTTTTCAATCCATTAAGTAGTGATTCTGTATTTTCTTTGTAGGTCATCATTCCAGCCAGTAATTGGAGGCTCGATGAGTGAAAACTTATTCAAATTATATGTCCCAGCACTCACAAATATAGGCTGGAGACGTCAAGTCCAAAACTGGTTAATGTCCTCGAGTAAGTGTTATTTCTTTCCATGTATCTATATTTTAATTTTCTGATTACTCGAGTAAACAATCACGGAAATATTGCTAGACGGGTCTGGCTTCATTTTCTGAATTGATCTCCTGCTGGTTGAGTGTGTGTTCCTTGCAGTGGTGTGCGCTAAGACTCAATCCTGAGGATCTCCTCTCTCAGCAGTTGGGGTTGCACGGAGTCATTGTGTTTGCTAATTCCCTTGTATATTTTCTACCTGGAATCCTGCACCTGACTCTGTACTTTACTTGCTGGACCCTGCAGGTGCTCCTACTACTTCTGACATGCTATTGTGCTCATTTGTTTCCATGTTTTCCCCCTTCAACAAACTGTGAAGCCCCTGGGGGGCAGGAGCCTCATATCTTATTTATGTATAGCCATAGTGTATACTTTAGGGCTTGACACATTGTTGGCCAGGGGGTAGGAATAGCCACCTGACTTCTAGCCACCTGCCTTATCCGGCCAGCACAGAGTTAATAAATGAATTCCTTTAGGTGGGCAGTTTGTGGGAGTCTCTGTTTCTTTGTTTGTGGCCAGTCACACATTTATTTTACCAGCCTGGCCCCTATAGGCATGCTAGTCTGTGGCCCTCATCGTAGCTACTCAATATATGTTGTAGTTATGTGGGTGAATGTGTCAATGAATGCCCGTCTAATTGCACAGAAAATTATTATTCCAATATTCCAGTCCTGAAAATTCTTTCAGTGTCATCTCAGATTTACAACAGTAAAGGTAGAAAAATATAACTTTGTTATACAATGTACAAAAAAGCACTGCAGAGGTAGACCTCTCTGAGCATTCTAGTAGTCAAATTAGGAAAACCAGTTCACTTGTGCTCTCTACAGAATTCAGGGGATGCCAACAAACCAATCATGTGGAAAAGCCTAGGTTTGCATACCCGTCATGACCGACAACTTCTACCTTGGATCATCTTAAAACAAGCCCCAGGATTTTAAGAACAATAACCCTGGCCAACATTCCAAGTGCAATTTCAACAACACATTTCTCAAGACTGATTCCAAGATGCTCCAAACTAGGGCCAATGGCAGCACGCAAGAGAACAATCCAACGAAGTGATTCCGTGTGGGGCCACGGCAGTGCTGTACCGTATGGAATGCTCTCTTGGGCTGGTTTAATCTGGGGGGAAAGCTTAAGCAACAAGCTCATTGGATGGAATTCACATCAGCAGACATCAAAATACCGATGATGACGAAGTATTCTTGAGAAAGGTAAAGCTTCACCTAAAAAAGTAAATTTGGGTCTGCTTTAATTAACTGATAAATGGGGGACTGAGGCTCTAAGATTTACCCTACCATTTCTCCAACAATTTTAACTTTTTAAAAGCAACTCTTACCAGATGTTCATTTTGTCCATAAAAATTCTCACCCTTGAAAACTATAATATTTATGAAAATGTAACTTTGAGCAACTTACTACCTGGGAACATATCCAGCTAATTAGCTTGTGTTAAATACATGTGTGGGTATTTGAAATAATGTTACATAGGCTTATTATTAATAAGACAGTTAAATGTTGGTTTTGGTTTCCAAAGAAAGATTTTATAATAGGTCTTCCTTCTGAGCTATTAGAATGTAGACTCCTTTTCTGTTGGGGCCACTCCCTTGTTCAAGGAACTGAAACCCCACCAACCACTGTCTTTTTTTTCTTTGTTTTTTTTTTCTTTTCTTACCAACTGCAGGAAAACATGTAGTTAGTTAAGTGGCAGGGCTAGGAGTAGGTCACTAAGTGTGGTCTCTCTACACAAGCCACTATAAAAAGGGGATATGTTTTCTGTAAACTATCATGACAATTATATGATAGGAAGAAACCGAACTGAGCAAATTAATAACAAAGATGATTTGCACGAACAGTAAAAGGAATGCCATTTTCTCAAGGCCATGCAGCAAAGTGCATATGCTTCCTTATGGCACACACTAAACATCGGCCACTTGGATGGTGGATTAAATTTTACCTTAACCATGATGTGGATTTCACCTCCTGGAAGGTCTAGATCTATATATTTACATCTCAATTGTTTTCCCACTTCAGTTTTTTTTTTTGGCCCAGAAATTAAAAGAAGCACCAATGAAGGAAAATGTGAGGGATGCTCATTGTCAAGTTTTTATGTCACCGTTAGCAGATCTCACAAACTTTTCCTTGGGCATTCAAGGGGTTCGTACCCCCAGGATGAGCTTTGAGTCCTCCAAACAGAGCTGGACTGGACTGACCACGTGACCAGCTCTGGAGGGAGGGCACAAGGAGTCCTGTTGTGATTCCCTAGGAGCAGAGAAGAGTTGGAGCTTTTGATCCTCTGCATTTACAGACAGCGAAAACTCCTTTAACTCCATGGGCCGAGATCCCAGGTGACTGTAGCCACTGAACTTGTCCTATTTAAATTACTCTTGCTCGTTCAGACAGACACAGCGACATTGCTAACATACCTCCACCGCAGTGCTTCTGAAATACGCCATTCAACATGGAAAAGAACCGGTGAAATTATTACATCGCCCTGCAACCCAGCATATGCTGTCCAGCATCTAAGAGCGATTGTATCTGGTAGGACTCTAATCTAAATGTGGGCAGTGAGAAATCCCCACCTCGAAGATCATATTCACAACGGAGTTGTTTCTTCAGAGGCTACACATTTTGATGTTCATGTGGATTAAGAAGGCAAGACCGAGAAGAGCGGAGATTTTCAAGTATGTTTTCCTACTGGGAATTACAAAATCCATCCCCTCATGACATGGGAAAAGTATTTAAAACACCGATGAAAGTAGATGGCAATTCATACATTGTTTTCTTTACTAATAATCCAGTTGGTCTCTTTGAACGGGTTGCTGTATGAGTTTGCTAGGACTGCCATAACAAAGTACCACAGACTGGGGGCTAAACAACAGAAATGTATTTTCCTACAGTTCTGGAGCCTGGAAATCCAAGATCAAGGTAGAGGTAGCTTTGGTTTCTTCTGGGGCTTTGCTCCTTGGCGTACAAATGGCTGCCTTCTTTCTCTGTGTATATGTCCCTGGTGTCCCTTTGTGGTCCAAATTTCCTTTTCGTATTGGGACATCAGTCAGATTGGATTAGGCTCACCCTAATTGTCTCCTTTTAGCTTAATCACTCTTTAAAAGGCCCTATCTTCAAATACATTCACATTCTGAGTTACCTGGGGTTAGCACATCAACATAAATTTTGGAGGAACGCAGTTTATCCCATAACAGTTGCATATGGCCTAAGAATTTCAAGTGTGAAATAGTTCTTTAAATGAAAGATGGTTTAATCAGAGGGAAATACTGCTTACTATTTACACAGATAGAGCTAGAGTTCGGTGGAAGGCGATGGAGTTTTCATTTGTTCTTAAACCATCTTGCGTCTTAGTCTTTATTTGGACAAGAGAAAAGTTGGGGCCACTTGTGGAGGATTTAAGTGGGGATTTGAATTACCTGGTGGGGATACAGCCATCTTTATTATTATATCACATTAGTCCCCATGAAGAAATCAGAAATAGGCTGGCTGCGTATTGAAATCTTACAATGTGGTAAAGAGCAGCATTTTGTAATTGTACGGTAGGGGCGATTTACTATCAAGTAATCTTATTTTTGCTCTTGCCCAGTATAAAACCAAAGGATGTTTTAAAAAGAAAGAAAAAGTTAGTGAAAGGCAGTTCTGAAAGGCTGTTGTAACCCTATACACGCAGGATGACCCAGAGCCGACATCTCCATGTGTGACATTGAGGGTCACAGGCTCACCCCGAGGATTAAGTGTCCCCAGCTGCAAAAGTGCTGGCTGAAGGCAAAGTAGACGTGGAGGGGGCTCTGGCGTAGGGAAGCCGTTGATGTTACCCACAGCGGAGACCTGCCACAGAGAAGAGAACTAAAGCCATTACCCAGAGTTTCCTGCCTTATTGTATCATGTCAGTGTTTTAACATCCTTTTAAATCTCTTTCCACCAAGTTTACACATGCATTAGTGTTGTCTGACTTTGTCACTGCTTTGTGGTTTGCAAAATACCAGAACAAGCTTGCTAGAGAATGCAAACCAAAGGAAAGGGTGTCAGTCGGGGGTCTTGGGGCTGGAGCTTGGATAGAGTGGAGAGATTTTAATGGCTTGCTCTGGGAAGTAGAGTGTTTTCGGCAGTACGAAGGCAGACTGTTTTTATGTGAGGCAGAAGACTTTTGCATCATATATGTTGTTTTGCTTTTGGATTTGAAATGCAGGTCTGGGAATTGGCGAGGTGGGAACTGGTAGACAAGTGTCTCTTGTTTTGGCTGCTTTTGACTGTATGAGGCTTTTGGTTCATTTGTTTAATTTTGTTTTTGTAAGAGCCTTATTTTTGGAAAGAATGTCTGCCCTGGGTATCTGGTGGGACATCAAGTATGTCTCAGAAAGCGGAATAGTCAGGTGCTCTTAGAAGTCATGGCGGGGGGAGAGTGGGCAGATAATGGAGGGTTAGCTAAGAAGACACTTGGCACCGGACTTTTGAATCTTGGGAGGACAGTTGGGGATTTCAGAGCTTTGAGGTGACAGTAGAGGAGACCAGATGACACCTGTGTCCTTGGTACGTGTCTAGTACCAGTGATGGGGCCTAACCCAAGCTCATGCTGTGCTTGGAGCTCACCTGTCTTTTTTACGCCCAGTCTCCCTTGGTTCAGCCCTGCCGAGTCTGGTTATCTGGCCTTCGTATGCAGTTTGGGAGTTGCCCCAAAGCCTTCCAAATGAATTCCTTTCTACTTGAGCTAGCAAAGTTCTTTTGCTGTGGCTTGTGGCCATACATTCCAGCAAATAACCTTTCTTTCTACACTCATCCTTCCACCGTTCCCGCCTCGATTTCCAAACTTGATTCTCTCATCTGAGCCTGGAAATCTTTCCCTTCCTGCCTTTTCAGGAATTTTCTCACTTTGGATGTCCTCCTTCCCATACCTTTCTGGCAGCAAAGATACACTAACCAACACCTCCCCACCAGCCCCTTCCTCTGACTTCTGCTGCAGGGCGCTCTTTTGACTCACCCTTGGCCCCTTTGGCTTCATTTCTCTGTCTTGGTTACTTCCTCCTCCCTGTTTACACCCCTGCCAGGGCCTCTTCTTCCTCGTTCATAAGCTTTCTTATTCATTAATCTCTGTAACACCTAAGACACCTGCTGCAAGTGTGAGGATTTTGGCTTAACTGCCGCTGTGCCCCAAGGATCGGTCCAGGCCTTGCTGCTCTTGTCTCTCTTCAAACACTATGTAAAAGTACCCATGCAGTCTCCCCAGGATGCCTCTTCATCCCAGGACCCAATCTCTCTCCTGTGTGTTTCGACATAGGTACCTTCCTTTCTACAAACATTGCTTGTTTCATTGTTACCCCCATCCCTCCAGACTGAAACCTTAGAAAATCCTCTGATCCTTTGCTGTCTAATACCCACCAAGTTCCATCCTCAACCTGTCGTAATTCTGCTCCTTCCTTTCCATCCCTCTAGTACTTCCTGCATTCAGATGATCTTCACCTGATATCAGGGTCATTTCAGAGATAATTTTCTTTCTTCTAATGACCTTTGCTCTCATCTTTCTCATACACATCCAGTAAAGATTAGTGATCAAAAATATAATGAGCATAATATGAATATTTAAAATTTGGTCCTCCTTCGGCTTGAGGTAAACATTGTCCTTTTTCAAGTTCTTATCATGTTGTTTTCAGCATGAATTACTTTAGTGAGATGCTGACCACTGAGCATCCAATGTGAATTGATTGTCTGTCTGATACGATTGACAAGGTGTAGTAGAGGGATTTTTTGGAAGATAAGGAGGTCAACATTTTGTACTATAAAGGACTTTGTCTTAGAGTCAATGACTAAGATATTCTCTTTATAATTATAAAGCAATTAGATTTTAGAACTGGGTAGAACCTTTAAAAATTATTTAGATCAACTCCTTCAACCAAAATGTAGAGAGGTGAAGTCATTGGTTGGAGACAGAGCTCAAGTCTAATTCCCCACCACTCAAATCCCAAATCTCACATTTCCTTTTCTTTTTTTTTTTTCAAATTGTGGTAAAAAACACATGACATGAAATCTACCCTTTTAATTCTTTTTAAGTTTGGTAGTTTTGTATTATTAACTAAATTCACATAGTTGAGCAAGAGATTGCTAGAAATTTTAATCTTGCAAATCTGAAACTCTACACCCAGGCAATAACCACCCATTCCTTTCACTCCTCAGCCCGTGGCAGCCACGGGTCCACTTTCTGTTTGTAGGAGTTGGACTGCTTTATTTTTTATTGTATTTTTCACCAACTTTAGAGATCTCATATAAGAGGCATCAGACAATATCTGGTGTGTGTGTGTGTGTGTGTGTGTGTATGACTGGCTTATTTTACATAGGATACTATCCTTAAGGTTCATCCATATTGTAGCGTGTGACCGAATTTCCTTCTCTTTTAAGAATAATGTTACATTTTCTTTACTCATTCATACCATATTCTCTGAGCCCATCCATCCATCCATTGGTGGACATTTGGATGGCTTTCTCTCGTGGGCTACTAAGAATAGTGCTCTATGAAACTCGAAGTGCAGGTACCCCTTTCAGATCCTGATTTCAGTTTTGGGCGATACATATTCAGAAGTGGGATTACCGGATCATATGGTATCTCTCTTTTTAATTTTTGGAGGAGCCTCCACACTGTTTTCCACAGCAGCTATGCTGTTTCACATTCCCACCCAACAGCGCTCCAATTTCTTCACATCCCTCCACAGCGCTGCCCGATACAGCGAAGTCTTTTGTGACAAGAAGGGTCAGCTGAGGCGGCAACCTTCGTAGTTGTCTTCTTTGAAGAAATTGCCACAGCTTTCTATCAACCACCACCCTGATCAGTCAGCAAATACTGAAGCAAGACCCTCCCATCAGCTGAAAGATTACAACGTGCTAAAAGCTCAGACGACGGTTAGCATTTATTAGCAAGAAAATATTTTTTAATTCAACATGGTTTAATTTTTATTTTTTTAGAGATAATGCTATTGTACACTTACTAGATGACAGTGTAGTGTAACAAACATAACTTTTGAGTGCACTGGGAAACCAGAAAAAAAATGACTTCCAGAAAAATATTAATTATTGAATTATTTGCTTTATGGTGGCATTTGCATTATTGTGGTGGCCTGGAACTAAATCTGCACGATCTCTGAGATCTGCCTGTACTAAATAAAGGGATATGAATTAATGCAGTAACACACACACACACACACACACTTTAGATTGTATAGACCCAAGTGCGCTGGTCCTTCTTCAAGTTATTGCCGTGCACTCCCCTGGCCTGCGCTCCCCCGCCCTCTGGTGGCTGTCATGTGTACCTGCAGCAAATCTTTGTCTTCCTTGAGGACAGCCACCCACTTGCACCCCCCTTCTTGCTCCAGGCAGTCCCAGAGCTGGGAAGAGCTTCCCCTGTTGTTAGCATCTGGGAGTCTCCCCCTGCTTTTTCCTCACTTTCTGGGCAACTCTCCTTTTGTGTGTATATGAGTTAGGTATATTATACAAATTGTGGGAGCATGGTTTCTTTCTTTCTTTCTTTAAAATTTTTTTACAATTTTGCAGCTTTCTTTACTGTTATATTATCCTCTGTTCCTGACATACCGACTCAGCGTGCCTTGTAATCGGCATGGTGGGGTGTGTGTGTGTGTGTTTGCTTGCCATCAAGGGAAAACCTTCGTTTTCACTGCATAAAATTTAGAAACGTCTAAAGAGCAAACAATATCTTAAAAGAAAAACATTTAAAAAAGTTAACAGGGGAGAAAAAATTGTAAACCTTAAACTACGATAAGTTAATTTATGAATTTAAAGCTAGTCTAATCAAAATATTATGAAGTTGGAATAGGGGATTTTTTTTCCAATTTTTTTAAATCAAAATTTATTCAGATATATATTAAATTACTCGTACAGACTTCTAATACATGCTCGTGAGTATCAAAATGGCATACAAAAATGCTCATGCCATAGAAAAATGTTATTTTAAATGTTTGTATCCATGCCAAATTTCAATAGTTGTTAAAGTAATTGTGGATCTTTAATTTAAATCAAAATACAATACTTAATATTATCTAATTCTAGAGGGTCTGGTGATGTGAAAACAATATATTGGTAAGAATTATAGGAAATGACACTTGACTGGAGAAATAGTATCTGAAAACTATAATGCTAAATCTACTTGAATAAAAGCAATTGTAATATCAATTAAATAGCAGTATCTAAACCAAAAAGAGATAAGTGAAAACTACTTTAAAGACAGAAAACACATGCAGGTGTTATGCCGTGGTTGTGGGCGTTCAGGACCGCGTTGCGGTGAGCTCAGTCAAACCTGCGGGTGTCCCTGGATGCGTGGGCCCTCGCAGCCTGGCTCTTCTCCTTCCTGGGGGTGCTGATGATCCAGGGGGCCCCCTGACACGTCTGGGCCTCCGTGGGCTGCCTGTGGGGGAGCAGGAGCAAAACGGCCACTTGGGAAAGGCGGGAAGTTGAACTCCGCTTTGGCCAACATTTGCCTGATGTGATCATTTTCTTTCCTTAGCTCCTTGACTTTTCGCTCGGTAAGCACAGCTGCCATCCAGCTCTCCTGGACTTTATTCGCATAGAAGAGGATGTCCTTTAGACAGTGCGAGGTGTTCTCCTCCAGTTCTCTGCGGGTGTCTTCGGCCATCTTCTTGTATAAGTTGCGAATCTGAGTTGCGGACTCGATGTTTCCACACGTGTAGGAAAGACTCTTCTCGATGTCTGAGCACTGCGCTTCCTTCTCCAATGATTTTCTCTCAAGTTCCCTGGTGTATTCTTGATATAATTGAGGCAGAATTTGAAGTTTCCGTTTCAACTGCTGAATCTCACTTTGAAGCTGTGAATTTTCCGTCTGCAAAGAGGCTTCCTTGGCTCGAAGATCTGTGATTTGTCCCATAAGCTCTTCATTGATTCGCTTTTCTTCCCACAGTTGTCTGGCTCGTTCCTCATTTTTCTCTTCAGCACTTTGAAGGGACACATTGGAATCAGCATCGTCAGTGACACCCTTCAGATCACCCTCTGACCGATGGATGGGCTGATTGTCATTTTCTGCTTCCCTCTTTTGCTTGACTTCCCAGTTGACGTGACCCAAGAGATCTCCAAGGACACAAGGCCAGGGGATGGCCTTCAGAAGGTTTTCACCCAGTGGTATTAACTGGCTGACTTTATCTTTCAGAGCCCGCTGCAGTCCTGCGTTCGACTGCTCTAGCCTTTCTTTCTCCTGCTCCGTTTCCTGGAGTCTCTGCTTCCATCTCGCGATTTCTTGGGCTAGC
This sequence comes from Halichoerus grypus, assembly GCF_964656455.1. Classification (NCBI taxonomy): domain Eukaryota; kingdom Metazoa; phylum Chordata; class Mammalia; order Carnivora; family Phocidae; genus Halichoerus; species Halichoerus grypus. The sequence continues at coordinate 22,989 of NW_027555042.1, read as the reverse complement.
AGTTCTGGACTCTCTAGAATGTCAGTGTTTCCATTCAAATCCTCCATTATTTTCTTCCAAAGTTGTTTTCCATTCTTCTCTGACGTTCTTAAGATGGGTCTATCACCAGTCACTTGGGAAAGTTTAGGAGGCTGGGTCTTCTGCTCCATTTTCAGAAAGTCAATGGTGTTCTGAAGTGCCAGCCTACAGCGGTTAGTACTTACTGCTGAGAAGCATAAGGTTTGTAATGTGGGAAGACTGGCCTCCACCCCGGGCAGCCCTAGGGCATCATCAGCTTGTGTCATTGGTCCCATATTCCCACTACCTTTTCCACAGACTTTAGCGTGGGCCAAACACCTTTTGCCGAGCACCTTCACACTTCTCCGAATGTGTCGTTTCTTCGCTGTCAAAACCAGTATTACAATATATGCCAGGATCTCCCAGGGAAACTCATGGAGAACTGAAACATGTCTCCAGCTTTCAGAAATCACCAGCAGGGCACCCCACAGGGGCTCTAGGACCAACTGCAAAGTGGATCTGATGGCAGGCAGTAGGCCCTCCATGGCTGTGTAGGGCTCCACAGCTCTGCCTCCAAGGGCCAGTGTTCTATGGGTCTCAACTGAAGGCTCAGAACCCTGGGGGGGGGGGTGCTCTGTCTCTAAGGTAAACATGTGCCTGGCAACCAGAGCAGATCAGTTGGGGTGGGGAAGGGGGAGGCCAGCCAGCTTCTAGAAGACAGTTTCCCCCTAACTTTGCCCTCAAATAGAAAGTGATCTCACTTCACTGAGTTCCCCCCACAACCTTTATTGAGATACAATTCACATACCATACAATTCATCCATATTAAGTGTACAAGTCCACGAATTTTTAGCATATATAAAGAATTATATAACCATCACAATAAGCTTATTTTAGAACAGTCCCATTACTGTAAAAAAAAGACCTTGCCAAACCTGTCATTTCTATCCCCTTTGCCCCCTTAGGCTGTCAGAAGGAAATCTAAAAATTTCTGGGCTTGACAAGTACCCTTAGGGCAAACCTTTCTTCCCAGTTGATGGACCTATCCACGTAAGCAGTTTCTCTGTCATATTGGCTTAGCAATTCCTCCCTGTCTTGATAAGCTCTCTCATGTTTTAAAGACTTAAAAAAAGATTACTTTTTCAGGTTCTTTCACGTGTTTGCAAGTGGAGCGTGTCTCTGAGTGCTCAGGTGCACAGAAAGTCTCCCCTGGGTGCCTTATTTGCCCCACAGCTTGGATTTGAGATTTAGGATTCATCTCCCAGATGAATAGGCATCACTGAGCAGGGCTGGGTCCTGGAACAGGCCTGGCGGTTTGCCATGAGCTTGTGGTACTCAGTTCTGCTGCTTTTGTATGTGAAGCCACCTTCACTGGAAATGCCTTCCAGTTTGCTGATGGTATCAGATTTTTATGGCCCACGGAAGTCACGGAAATTTCTCCTCTGACTGGTATAATTGCTGAAGACGCTGGCTGGCCATTCCCCAGAGAAAGAGGTCTGATGATTGAGGTGTCCTGTTTTAGAAATGGAATGTTGGGTTTGCATCTTCTGATAGGCTGACTCTTCCAAACTTGGGAATATTTACTCTATTTCCCAAAATAAACACCATCCATACCAGTTCCCCAAAAAACTATAATAGAGAAGCATAGGTTCAAAGATCTTTCTGTTCAAAAGACCTCTTAAGACGTACACACAAGACACTATAGAATTGAACTCATAGAGGTCCTCTTCTTATCTTATTGCCCTGGATAAGACAGTCATAACATCTAGACTTAGTGTCTTCATTGGTTAGTTTTATGTATACGGTTCTTCTTTAAGGTGAGCAAGTGGGGTTTGTCTGTCTTTTTCACTGCTGGTCCCCCACAGAGCCTAGCACAGAGCCTGTACAACTGTACTAAGGTTCACGATTCAAAAAGGAACCATGTGAATAATGAATCCAAGAATTCAGACCACAGATTTGGAACAAAGCGTATGAGTTTCAGAGAAGTAGACATTTTAGAAGAAAACTGTGCTTTTAACCCTAGATGCATTGTGAAACCATGTTTCTTTCCAAGGTCTTAGAGAAAAAGAAAGCCCTGAGTGTATTCCACTGCAAATGAGCAGGAAACAGCGTGAGTACTTAATGTGCTCAAAGTGACCACCTCTGTTCGAGAGCTAGCCAGGGATTCTTGAGAGCAGCCGATTTTCCTCATGAAAACTATGGGATTATGGGCAAAATAACAAAATGGGGGTCATGAGAATCCTGAGAACGACCGATGGTAGCACAGATCTGGGTTCACATCTCTGCTGTGTCCCTGTGGACTCATCCTATTTTTTCCAGCCTTTCCTTCCGCCTCTGTGGGATGGATGTCTTAGATTTATTGTAAGATGATGGGGCACTTCAGCACCATGCGTGGCATATGGGACAAGTTCCATGTATGTTGGGTTTTGTTCATTTCTCTTCCATGATTTGAAAAAATAACCACGAGAATACTTCTCTGGTTTTTTTAAGGATTGGAAAAAAAAAAAAAAAAAAAAAAACCACATAAAATAGGTAAGCTATTTTACCATAAGTTGATGTTGATCGTAAGACCAACTAGATTGGAAAAAAAAAATCTTCAACTAAAAAGGGCTTGTTGTTTTTCTGCAAGCACAGCCATATGCAAGAAATAGGGGCCAGAATCAAATTAGAAGAAAATGGTGGGAGGGATTCATTCACACACAGTCTCTATAACTTATTTAAAGTAAACTTCTAAGACAGTGCTTCTCAAACTTGACTTTGTATCATGGGAGGCCTTGTTAAAACACGGATTGTTGTCAACTCCCTCCATCCCCCCACCCCTGCCATTTCTGACTCTACAGTATAGGGTGGGTCCTAGGAATTTTCATTTCAAATAAGATGAGAGTAATATTCTAATGCTGGTCCTGGGACCACACTTTGAGAACCATTGCCATGGAGGTGATTCTCAACCTTGGTTGTACCTTGAGATCACCTGGGGAGCTTTACAAAATACCGATGCCTGGGCTCAACCCAAACATCAGTTGAGAAGTTCTGATTTCACTGGTTCTGGGTGGAGTCTGGATGTCAGGAGTTTTAAAAGCTTTTAATGTGCAAAATGTTAAAAATAATTTCCCTGTCCGTTCTGGTATATTTTAGAAAAGAATCATTCAATTATTCATTCATTCAATAAATATCAGTCGAGTATCTACTATAACCTGAGCTCTGTGCGAGGTGCTAGGGATATGGATATAAATCGGACGGACAGAGGAAGACTGCCACATTGATAACTCATGAGGTGACTGGCATACAATGAACATATTTACAGAGAGCTGTTAAGAGCTGTAAGTGGGGGCACCTGGGTGGCTCAGTTGGTTAAGCAACTGCCTTCGGCTCCCATCATGATCCGGGGTCCTGGGATCAAGCCCCATGTTGGGGCTTCTCCCTCTGCCTTTGTTCTCTCTCTCTGTCAAATAAATAAATAAAATCTTAAAAAAAAAAAAAAGCTATAGGTGGAGGGCAATGAGGTTTAAGTGAGCAAAGACTTCATTAAGGAACTCTGAACTTAGTTTTGAAGAATGAGCTTTTTTTATGGGCAGAGACTGAGGGGAAGAAGATTTTGGGGAGAGGTCTGGGACTGGGAGTGGACACAGGATGTGTTCACAGGTGTTCTCAGGGAGCTGGAGCCTGGTTAGGTGGTATGCAAGGAGCTGGGAGAAGTTGTCTAGAATCAGGGAAGTGTTTCAAGATTCTGGGAGAAGAGTGATACAACTGGGTTTGATCACTGGCTACATCGAGAGAAGGGAGACCTACCTGAGAAATGTTCTTTAGATAGAAAAATCTCTATCATTTTTTAAAGATTTTATTTATTTATTTATTTATTTATTTATTTATTTATTTATTTTAGATTGAGAGAGAGAGCACGTGGGGAGGAGGAGGGAGAGGGACAAGCTCAGATGCAGGGCTCGATCCCAGACTGAGATCATGATCTGAGCTGAAACCAAGAGTCGGATGCTGAACCCACCGAGCCACCCAGGCTGTGGAAACAGGTTTTTCACCTGCCCCCTTCTGCTCCTCCCCTGAAACCCCGCCCTAGGAGGCCAAAGGCCATATCCGGTGTCCTGCACTGCCACCTGCAGGTAAAGTCCTGAATCACCGCCGGAATTTTATGCTGAGCTTTGGAGAAAGCAACATGTCACCAGAATACGCCTGGGCGGCCATCAGGCTGCCCTCAAGCTGGGCCAGCAGGTAACTATTCTGTTCCTTACATTTCAGACTGGCTGACTTTTCAAGGATCATTCTTCATGAATATTAAAAGGTACTTTTTTCTTCTCTGTTTTTACATCTCTGAAGTCCAAGCATGTCTTGGAATTAATCGTCAGTTTAATCCACAGACTGTTTTCCCCACTGTGATACACAAAGGAGCATCTTACAATTGATATCATCTTATACTTGGAGAAATATGGCAATATTTATTTTGCGTACATCAGAGGCGCGGCCTGATGGATAAGGCATGACTTTTGGAACGTGAAAGATCTACTGTCACCTTGAATCTCTAATACCCCTTCTTTCTTATATTCTGGATCTCCATTATTTACTAGTTACTTGATTTTTGGCAAGTTAATTATCTGAGTCTCAATTTCTTCATGCTGTGTATCTTCATCCTATGTATCTTCTATGGTTTTGTCAGAGTTAAGTGATACTCTATATAAAGTCCTTGAATGGCTCCCACCTAGCCTATGAAAGCACTCAGTAATTAAGTCTTAAGCAGAAGCCACTATCTTTGCCCACTGTAATTCAAAACCTCCCATCACCAAACTGTGTTTTCCTTTGTGCCCTTAAAACTAGGCAGCTCGGCTTCTGCTTTATTTTGATGAACCTGGAAGTGCAGAGCCCAGCCTTCTAAGTAAAGCTTTTCCAGTGCTTAAGGCAGTCGAACCTAAATGAAACCGAAAAATGACAAGGAAAACAGGTAATGCTATCTATCGCTGCCCGCTGGATTCCGTTTGTAGCTCTCCCTAGCAATCACAGGATAAAAGAAAGCCCCGTGTTGAAGGGCAGGGCGTAAGCAGCTGGGTCTTGAAGCCTCAGTTAGCTCTGCAGGGAGGCAGCTCTGAGGAGCACCCCGATGGGCAGAGAGCTTATAAAGATGTCTTGGAGCAGGCTTTCATGTTTGCCAAGCGGCTGCCCCTTCAGCCCCCTAATATCCCTTCTTTCTTAAATGATATGAAATTGTACAGTCCAAGTTCTTAGCACAAGTCCCAAGGAGAGGGAAGCAGCAAGAAAAGGGGAAGAAATCAAAGCTTTTCATGGTGCCCGCCCTGTACTCTCTCTTCTTGGTAAAACCATTGCATTTCTGGGGGTTGCGTTGGGAGGAGGAGCTGAAGGGGGAGAAATGGAGATTTTTTTTAAAGGTTGATTTGTTTGTTTTAGAGAGACAGAGCGAGAGAGTGCAAGAGAGAACAAGCAGGGAGAGAGGCAGAGGGAGAGAACCTCAAGCAGACTCCCTGCTGAGCTCAGAGCCTGACATGGGGCTTGATTCCAGGGTCATGAGCTGAAACCAAGAGCCAAACACTTAACTGACTGAACCACCCAGGAACCCCTAGATGGGAATCTTGAAATACTCCTCCTGCCTGGGTCCCCCTCCCGCTGTCCCTCTGTCCCTATTCCTAGCCATTGTTCAGTTTTATCTTCACCGCTCTCCTACATAGCTTGTAAGCTCAGTTGATACCTTGGGGTCCCTGATGGATTAAGAATCTTGCAGGGATGTGATAAAGTTTGAATCCAGGTTGATGTGACATCCACCTGTGGGTTTTGTTTTGTTTTTTCCTGGAGAGCGCCCCGCCTCACCACATTGCCGACCCCAAGTAGAAACCACCCCCAGGACCATGAGCTCATGACCTGAGCCAAACCAAGAGCCCATTGCTCGACCAACTCTACCCTTCCCCCCAAGGCGCCCCTGTACGGGGATTTTGTGCAGGTGTCAGCACCCCTAAATCCTGTGTTATTCAAGGGACAACTGTATATGTACACACGTACGTACAGAAGTCTGTGGACACACATACACACACGCGCCCAGGGCAAAAGGCCACAGTTAGGCACAGCTGAGGCTTTTTACCAGACTTACAGCAGAAAATCAGACCCAAACCAAATTGCTCTGAGCCTTCTTTTTTCACGGACTCTGTAAGATCCTGGAAAATAGCCTCAGAGATTTCTGTAGTAAAGATGAGCAGAGTGGCAGATCTTTGGAATAAGATGTGCTGAGATCTGGGGCCGCTTGCGCAGCATGGGTGGGGGACCGGAGGGGCTGTGCTCCTGGATATGGAGATGCCTGATGCTCCCGGATACGGAGATGCCCGATGCTCCCAGATACAGAGATGCCCGGTGCTCCCAGATATGGAGATGCTCAATGCTCCCAGATACGGAGATGCTCAATGCTCCCAGATACGGAGATGCTCAATGCTCCCAGATACGGAGATGCCCGGTGCTCGCAGATATGGACATGCCTGGTGCTCCCTGATAGGGAGATGCCTGATGCTCCCGGATATGGAGATGCCTGATGATCCCAGATACGGAGATGCCCGGTGCTCCGAGATATGGAGATGCCCGGTGCTCCCTGATATGGAGATGCCTGGTGCTCCCAGATATGGAGATGCTCGATGCTCCCAGATACAGAGATGCCCCGTGCTCTCCGATATGGAGATGCCCAGTGCTCCCAGATATGGAGATGCTCGGTGTTCCCAGATACGGAGATGCTCGGTGTTCCCAGATACGGAGATGCCCGGTGCTCCCAGATACGGAGATGCCCGATGCTCCCAGGTACAGAGATGCCCGGTGCTCCCAGGTACAGAGATGCCTGGTGCTCCCAGGTACGGAGATGCCCGGTGCTCCCCGATATGGAGATGCCCGGTGCTCCCCAAATGGAGATGCCTGGTGCTCCCAGATATGGAGATGCCTGGTGCTCCCAGATATGGAGATGCTCAATGCTCCCAGACACGGAGATGCTTGGTGCTCCCAGATACGGAGATGCCCGGTGCTCCCGGTATGGAGATGCCTGCTGCTCCCAGATATGGAAATGCTCGATGCTCCCAGATACTGAGATGCTTAGTGCTCCCAGATATGGAGATGCCCGGTGCTCCCCGATATGGAGATGCCCAGTGCTCCCAGATAAGGAGATGCCCGGTGCTCCCAGATATGGAGATGCTCAATGCTTCCAGATATGGACATGCCTGGTGCTCACAGATATGGAGATGCTCGATGCTCCCAGATACTGAGATGCTTAGTGCTCCCAGATACGGAGATGCCCGGTACTCCCCGATATGGAGATGCTCGGTCATCCCCAATATGGAGATGCCCGGTGCTCCCAGATATGGAGATGTTCGGTGCTCCCAGATACGGAGATGTCTGCTGCTCCCAGATATGGAGATGCCTGGTGCTCCCAGATACGGAGATGTTCGATGCTCCCAGATACGGAGATGCCCGGTGCTCCCTGATATGGAGATGCACGCGGCTCCCCGATATGGAGATGCCCGGCCGTGTTGAGTGGGGCAGTGGCTCTGTGCTTCAAAGCCTGGGACTTCCAGGAGCAGAGGCATAGCTCACTCCGGGAGCCCCAGCGGGAGGTGGACACCGCTCCGCTTCTACTCTCCTAGCCCCAGCGGGAGACTGCGTCATCCCCTCTTTGACAAATGGGGACTCCAAAAGTGGTACCTGAGTCACAGAACGTTGGCATAGAAACATAACAAAGCACTTAAGGAGCACTATGGCCAGAGGGAGGAAGACTAGGGAAAACGTCAAGAACGCAAGTAAACAATGAATTTCAGATAAAGACTTAAATTAAAGATAGATTCAGGACTTAAATGATCTACTCAGCAAATTTACTGGAAAGCTACCAGAACTTCATCTCTAGCCCCTGACTTGAACTAAAGCCTCTCACTGGCCTGGGTCACTTCTGATGCCCCAGGAAGTGCAGAGGCCCGTGTCCATGGGCTCAAAGTTCTCAAAAATTTGGAAAACAAAGTTACTTTATTTAACTTATTTATTTTTAAGATTTCATTTACTTATCTGACAGAGACAGAGAAAGAGTAGCAGGCAGAAGGAGAGGGAGAAGCAGACTCCCCACTGAGCAGAGAGCCGGAGGTGGGCCTCAATCCCAGGACCCTGGGATCATGACCTGAACGAAGGCAGATGCCCAAAGGACTGAGCCACCCAGGTGCCCCAAAACAAAATTATTTTAAGCACCAACAGCTAAGACCGCTGTCTCTTCTCCCCTAGAGCAATAGGTTTTCCTTGTGGGCCCAGGACTGAGAGATCCCGGGACATGGGACTTTCAGTGCTAATATCGGCCAACTCCAGGGCAAACTGGGATGAGTCAGTTATCCCACTTTCCATTCTTCCCTTCCTACATCTCTGTCATCAGATGGCACTGGAAAAAATACAGAGCCTATGGGATCTGGCAGAGGGGAGATTGAATAAGGGATGCATTTAGTTTTGGCCTGGTGGGGTAGATGCCTGTGGTTGGCGATCATTTTGCGTTAAGTTATGGATAAGTGTTGCAGTGTAGATCAGCGTCCAGGGTGCTAGCACTGACCCACTCAGCATTCTCTGACCCATCACAGCGCCCCACTCAGCATTCTCTCACCAAGACACAGAACCTCAGCTCACGCCACATTATGACCATGCCCTACTGCGCCCGGCACCTGGAGAACAGGTGTAGTGGGGGAGAACAAGGTTTGGAGAGTACAGGGCCAGAAATCAATGTGTGGAAAGCCTTCCAATGATCAAATATATACAATTGATGATAGAAGATGGAATTCTCATTGGTATTTAGTCAAAATGGAAGTTCTCCCCTCTCAAGAATCAACTCCAGAATGCAGTGTTATACCAATACAAAGGCATCATGGATTTTTTCTTTTTGGGAATTGAGTGAAGTGTTGTTTTTCAGATTTCCTATTTGAAAGGTTTTATAATGAATGTGTTGGTGTCTGAATTCATATGTGTGATACATCCCAATTATCAAGAACAAAACAATTTTTGATCAAGTCTACTAAAGGAAAGGCTAACTTTTCTTGTTATTTCCTCTATGGAAAATATACAATTGCAATTATATAGTGAGGTGATCAAAGAATATGAAGCCAAAAAATGTAGGAAAATAAAAACACTACTACAGACATATATTAAGCGGTCATTTCATAAAAAATATTATGCCATCTTTCTGGATTAGGGGCATAGTTGAGATATTTGTCAACATATTAAATTTTTTTTTCTGTTGTGATTTCTTTTCACACTTTGGACAAATACTCACTTTTGTATCAAATTTTGTGTTTATGTTTGCATTTTTCATAAAAGGTCTTTTAATAAATAAACTTACATGAATTTATTCCTCAGCCCTGGATCTTTCTCTGAAAGAAATGTATAAAAATCCTACAAGAACAGATAGGAGTCTATATGCATTTAAAGTGGTGGGGTCCTCAGGCAATGTGGAATCCTACAAAGCATTAAAAAAAAGATAAGCAAATTTCACTCTATAAATAGCATGGTAAAAGATGACTTCAGTAAAGTCAATAGAAAATTATAAATTTTAAAAAATATGTTTGCAACCCAGATAGCACAGAGTCTTATCATCTAAACTGTATAAGGAGATCTTAAAACCAACAAGACGAGAATGCACAAACCATTTGAGAAAAAATAACCTAAGATGTGAAGAGGCAGCATTTCTTTTAAGCACATGTATTAGGCCAGAAAGCACATTGTAGCAGTTAATTTAGCTTTAATATTATACAGACCCAGAGGTCTGATAACAATTAAGTTAGAGAATGGGAGCATAATAACAGAAGAACCCATTCACATGGGAACATGAAACACATCTAAATAACTCATGGGCCAAAGAATCCATCATGGAAATTAAGCAATTCTTGAGAATTGGACAATAGTAAGAATACCTCATATCAAAATTTGTGGGCGGGGCGGGGGGGCTCCTGGGTGGTTCAGTTGGTTAACCCTCTGACTCTTGGTTTTGGCTCGGGTCATGATCTCAGGATCCTGGGAAAAGTTGTGGGAATGTCCCTAAAGCTAGAGCCTTAAATCTTTATATTGGGAAAGAAGGTTAAATGAACTAAGTGTCCATCTCCAAGAAAATTCTTAATAAGGATACGGTACCCGAAGAGGTCAGAAGGAAGAAAAAATACATAAGCACAAGTTAATAAAATAGAACACAAAGAAAATCACTCAAAAAAAAGGAAAATGCTTCCTTTGCTTTAATTAATAAAATGGAAAATTCTGATGTGGTTGAGCAAGAAAAGAAAGAAAAGGCATTAATAAATATTAGGAACTAAAAGGGTCACGATTAGAGATACAGTGTAGATAATGGTAAGAGGAAATCATGAATGAATTTACACCAACTAATTAAAAACAGAGATATATGGATCATTTTCTAGAAATTATTTAGTTCTGATTATATTTATCTAATTTTCTAATTGCACAAGTAACTTAACAGAAATTGTATTTCAAGAAGAACCAGAAACCAGAATTGATGTTTAACCATTACAATATTTTTTTAGAATCAGTAAATGACAGTCTATTTCCTGAATTGACTCGGGTCAGATATCTTAGGAGCTAATTTTTGCAAAAATGAAGAAATACATTATCCGCATTTATACATCATATTTCAGAAAGTAGAAGAAATGAAGTGAGCCTCCTTAACTCCCTTTCTGAAGTTAATAATGACTTTGACACCAGACTGAAAAAGAAGAGCACAAAATGTATTATGCAATCTCTCTCATGAAAGTAAACTCAAAAATCCTGAATAAATATTAGCAAACAGAAGTTACCACTTGATTATTTTTAAAACCATTATGAACAAGGTTGATTTATCATGAGACTTCCTGGATGATTTAAGACGAGAAAAAACGATAAATGCAATTCATCACACAAACTAATTTAAAGGATAAGAAGTTTCTAAAGTACCCAAATGGACATAAAACAAGAATTTATTAAAATCCAGTATCCATCTAAGATTTGCATATACACATATGCACACACAAAGCATAGAAAGCTAAACCTTAACTTATAAATATTATCTCATTCAACACTACAAACTACTTTATATTTAATAGTGAAATGTAGAGCCATTATTTTGCAAGTCAGGAACAAGGCAAAGATGAGTCCAGTGCAGTAGGAAAAGGTAGAAACAGCTCTAAAAAATGATGAGCTAGTTTCTATGGAGGAAAAACAGATTTTATTGAATGATGCAGAGTAAAGGATTAAGCAAGCTCTTGGATTGGAAGACATGCTTTCATAAAGATGCCAATTATTTTCAAATTAGTATATAAATTTCATGCAATTCTAATCAAAACCCAATCGGTTTTTGGTAGAACTCAAAATGCTCATTCTACAATGTATATGGGAAGCATAAGGCAAAAAAGAACCCCTGAAAACAAACAAACAAAAAAAACCCCACATAATTCTGAATTAGAACAAGGTAGAGAGACTCACCCTACCAGATATTCATATTTATTATAAAGTAATACCAATTAAGAGAGTGTGTATCAGTGCATGGTAGAAAAAAAGCAAGTTCAGGAAAGATAATGTACCTGACACTATTTATGTCAAGCGCCAAACATACAAAAATAATATGATTTATGCACATGGAAGAAAATGTACAATGAAAACATAAAAATATTAATAAAAGTGTCAGTTATCGTGGCTCAGTCAGTTAAGATTCTGCCTTCAGTTCAAATAATGATCTCAGGATCCTGGGATCAATGGAGCCCTGTGTTGGGCTCCCTGCTCAGCGGCGAGTCTGCTTCTCTCTCTCCCTTTGCCTCTCCCCCCGCTTGTGTGTGCTCGCACTCTCTCTCTCTCTCTCAAATGGATAAATAAAATCTTTTTAAAAAAAGAAAGTGTCAATTTTCAAATTTCAGATTTGTAGTTCCTTTAAATGGGAAGAGAGAGGTACAAACCCACAGAGGCTATAGCTACAATTGTAATGTTTTATTTAAAAAAAAAATTTCTAAAGCAGAGATTCCCAATTTTCTTGGTTCATAGCACCTTTATTATCTCCATTCTTTTGTGATGCTACCCAAGCTGAAAGAAATGTCTAAAGGTTCCCTTTATTAAGTAGAGTCCAAAAATTTTGATAGTAATGGTTGTGAGGTGTCCAATGTCCCCATGTGTCCCTTGAAAACTAAAAACATACGATGGCATTCCTATGAGTTCCCTGTGGCACACAGTTTGGGAACCACAGATTTTTAAAACAGATCTTGAAAATAATCTAAATTCAACCAAGCTAGTTGATAGATCCAAGAAAGTTTGTTGTATTTTTTCTCTACTTTGATGAATTGGGCTGAGTGCTTTGCCCAAGTCATTCCATTTTGTCCTCACAAAGGATCCTGTGTTCTCTTTCTGTGTGAGAGGAAACAGAGGTTTAATAAGTTGGAGAAAATTCGCTGTCACACACTTGTAAGTGCTGAGGCCTAGACTGAAGCCAGTCCTCTCTGATTGAAGGCCACCGGGTCATGCGTTAATGGGACAGACCACTACTGAACATGTGTTTCAGGTACTAAACCCTGTCAGCCAAGGGAGAGTGGACGTAGCCATTGTCCTTGCACATGTGGTGGGAGACGAACAGGGAAGGAGTGTTAAGCACCGGGGAAAACGTGTGCTCAACCCAGTAGTGAGCAGTCAGAAGTCAGGAGGGGTTTGGGGTTGAGTTTGTGCTGAGGCTTGCAAGATAAATACACATTTGTTTATGGGGATCCACCAAAGTACAAAGACAGAGAGATAAGGAACCCTGTGGTCCTCTTAAAAAGCAATGGGTTATGCCCCAATGGCCAGGGCAAATATTAAATTATTTGTAAGGACTGCACCGTGCTCTTACCCCCCTCCCTTGGCACCCAAAGTGTTAGTGACTTTGACTACTCAGAGTCCAATTCCATTTTATTTCTATCATATCTTCCCATTCCTCCCAAACCAACAATAAAAGCTTTACACTAAAGATACATCTTTTACATGTCGAGTGACAGCTTACTCATTTCTGTATTTCCTAAGACCTCAGCCTATGTCCTGAATATGTTCTAAAGGAAATAGTAATTTTGAATATGTTTTTGAAATCTGGATTGTTTGGGCTCACAAGTATTAAGCTGAAGGAAAAAGGAAAGGCTCAGTGCGTTTTCATATATGCTCTAGCTGTCCTATGAATCCCCTGGGTCTTAGGAATTTACAGAAAGGTACAAGAGTCCCTGCCATCTTGATGTAAACTTCTAATGTTCCAATTGCAAAAGCAAGTGAATGTTCTGAGCAGTCCTGGCTTCAGAGGTCCCTGGGAAATAGAATTCCATTTACACAGCAAGGCTCTGGGTCAAAAATCTGCCTGGGTTAAGTGGTGACTTTCTCTCCTTTGAAATTCATTTGAGTTCTGTTTCCTGCCTGTGTAGTTCTCCCCTTCTTGTGATGACAAACCTTGGCTTACCTTTAGTCTGGGTTTTCTAGGTCTCAATACCAAACTTTAAACTGCTTGTTTTGGGGTGCCTGGGTGACTCAGTCGTTAAGCGTCTGCCTTTGGCTCAGGTCATGATCCCAGGGTCCTGGGATTGAGCCCCGCATCGGACTCCCTGCTCGGCGGGAAGCCTGCTTCTCCCTCTCCCTCTCCCCCTCCTGGTGTTCCCTCTCTCGCTGTGTCTCTCTCTGTCAAATAAATAAAATCTTTAAAAAAAAATAAAATAAACTGCTTGTTTCTCCTTTTGCTCATACTGGTTCCATCCCACCCAGCAATCATCTATTTCCCTTGTGAGTTCAGAAGGTCTCTGAAAGACGAGGCATGTGTGGGTCACACCACCGCATTGGGGATGCCCGTGTTCATACATCCACGTGGATCATAGAAAAACGGGCTCATGGCACTATGTTCTTTAGGATCACTAAGCGCAGCCTACACACAGCAGACCGATACGGGTGAACAGCCAAGCCTTATGGGATCTGAAACAAAAACAAAAAACAAAAAAACAAAACACAAAAATTCTTCTGGGATCTGGATGAAGGAGACAAAAATTTACTTGTGAGATAAAAATTATCAAAATCTTTGATTTTTGTATTTCGGGGGGGGGTTGCCATCAGCCCGGAAACTGCTTTTTCCATGACTTGGTGCAGCACAGATTGGCACAGAAAGAGATCCAGGAGAACACAAAGCAAAAAGATGCTTTTCCAGAGTGACAAGTACCTGCATCACACATCCTGCAAGTTTTACTCTAGAAGACAGAAGCTCCTGCAGGAGGGGCAGTTCAGCGCAGACAGCGAGAGCTGTGGAAATGGAGTGCAGCGATCTCTGTACCAATATATACAACTTCTGTTGCATTTGTAGAGACCCCTCTCTTTCTGCCACAGTTTAGTGTCAACAGTCCCGATTAAGTGCAGGAGCACTCCAAAGACGGCGGTACGGGACGTGGAATATGTGGGGCCCAAGTTAGGAATCATCAGAGCAAAACAGTGAAAGAAGGAGAGCGACAGATTCCAAGCTGAGATAACCCTCCTTCCCACGGAGGGGTGGTGGCAACTTCTCAGTGAAGGAGGTACATGGCTCTGGGACCCTACCGTCCGGTCCGTAGAATTGGTGCCTGGATCCTGCTGCTGTAAATTAATAGTTTGTTCAACCATTCTGTCCTTACCACATCCTGATTTACTCTTTAAAAAAAAAAAAGATTTATTTATTTGAGAGAGAGAGAGCACGCGCACAAACAGGGGAGCGGGGCAGAGGGAGAAGGAGAAGCACGCTCCCAACTGAGCAAGGAGCCCCACGCGGGGGGCTCGATCCCAGGACCCTGGGATCATGACCTGAGCCGAAGGCAGATGCTTAACCGTCTGAGCCACCCAGGCACCCCTTAAATATGTGTTCATTTTTTTTTTAAAGATTTTATTTTGAAGTGATCTCTACACCCAGCGTGGGGCTCGAACTCACAACCCTGAGATCAAGAGTTGCACGCTCTACCGAAGTAATTTAATAAGCATGTAATTGGAACTTCAGCAGAAATTAAGAATAGAGTCAACATCACACTCTAAAAATATAGACCAGGCAGCAGGCGATATCGTTGTGAGAACAAAATGGAAAAAAAAAAAAAAAAAGATTCAGTAGTGGCGCGGCCAGGATGAATTGCACAAGATTTATCACTAATGGAATTGTGGGAATGCCTGCCCAATATTGCCAGGCCTCCTAATTGTCCAAGAGCTGCCAGTAACCCAGATTTTGACTTGAATTCAGTAGCTTTTTGACATGTCGACGTGAGTGTAATGAGGCCAACATTTTTTTGGCCAAATTAACATATATGTGTACAGGTGAATCCAAAGACCCCTAGTTTGTGGGACCTGCTGTGTGTGGAGCCGACTTATCATTATATTCTAGATGCTGGTGCCTGAGCCAGCAAAGGCTACTTACCGAGTCTATTAGTGAGAAATACTTTACCGTTTCTGCAAGTCTGTTTTTCCATCTGTTTTCCGTCTTTTGTCAATAGGACACCCTTGTGAGTCTCAAGCATTTTGGGGAATTGGCCACTATGGTCGCCGTGGGTTACATCGAGAATGCCAAATATCTTAATTTAAAATATGTTATACAGCAATATAGTATACTTACATGGAATACTGAAGTTGCCTGAGCTCAGGAATGCCAAAAGTGTTCCTTTCTATTGCAAACTCTAATTGGTGTTCATATGGTCTGCCTGACATGCAGTGAAGAGAACAGATCTCAGTTGGGAAGAACACAATGATTGTTTGCATCACAGCATTGCTAGATGGAAATCCTCTTCCAGATATGGGCCATATCTGTCTTGATCCTCACCTGAACATTTTCCAATGAGATCCTAAGTGCCCTGCAAGCTGAAAACACAAACATGAAATCTCACGTTAAAAGCTGATTATCTGTATAGTGATGGGGGAGAGAATTAAGCTCTCCATTCGTAAATATTTGAATGCATGCTGCATGTCTGGCACTTACATAGGCAATGGGGATTCAGAAGTGAATAAAACAAGCAAAAATCCCTTCCCTCATGTAGTTTAATTATATGGCTAAGGGGTGAGGGGAGACTCAAGAAAGAAACAGCTAAAATAGAGACACCATAGAGTGTATTACAAAATGTTAAGTGCAATGGGAAAAGGGGGGATTTAGGGACTCTCTGTGTGTATGGGGGGTAGATCACAATTAACCAGGATCAAAAATTAGCAGTTGGAATATTTAAAACATTCCATTTAGAAATGGAACGGGCATGCATACGCCCTGACCCCCCCATCCTCCAATGGTATTACATGGCATTTCCACCACTTAATGCACTTGCATAACCTTCCAGTATCTGGAGTCACTCGAGGTATCCCTCTCCATCCCCACCATAAATTAACATGTACAATATCTGGTCATTGTTTAGAAGGTCCAACGAGGCCCATGCATTCTAACTAATTAATTAAAATTAGTTCTAAAAAACTCGGAGATTAAATTCTGACTTCGTAGATGCCCAGTTATGCACCTGAGGGGTTGTAGTCTTTCTAGACTAGCACAATCAGGGAGAGTGTCCCAGGGCTAGCCTGACCACTCAGTGGACCACACATGGCTTTATGCTGAGGCGTGACGGAGACACAGGTAATGAAACCCAAAAAGAAAACTCAAATCCCTGAGTGGAGAAGAATTTGAGACAATTTCTCAAATAAAAGGGCATAGAACAAGGGAAGCTGTTCTCTCCAAACAGAACAGATAGAATGAAAAACGAGGGAAGGTGTCCCCCACACTGATTCACGTTTAGGACCTGTTTACAGAATTCATTTAATTTGAATAAAATGTGATCAACACGTTATGGTTACTTTCTTAGGGCAGCCTTTGGCCTCACTCAAATAGTCCAAGTACAGAATAGTACAGAGAGTCTCCAAGAAATCTTCGGCACCTAAAAATAGCCTTCTAAATCAAGGTCATGCGGTGCTTGGGTGGCTAAGTCGGTTAAGCATCTGCTTTCAACTCATGTCATGATCTCAGGGTCCTGGCATCGAGCCCCACATTGGGGCTCCCTACTAAGTGAGGAGTCTGCTTCTCCCTCTCCCTCTACCTCTGCTCCTCGCCGCTGCTCATGCTCTCCCTTTCAAATAAATAAAATCTTAAAAAAAATCAAGGTCATAGTGAGGATTCTAAGAATGAAGAAAATTATCTTTTCAAAAGCAAAGTGTGAATCCCAAAAGGTGAATGTGATTTTTGTACCTGGAATGAGGCAGAACGTTTCTTATAATGGGCTTCTCTGTGATTCAGTGTTTTGGGTTCATGATTAACTTAGTAAAATATGTATAAATTAAAATGTCCAGAATAATTCTATGCACCCTGGATGGCAATGATCAGAATTTAGTTGAAAACCGTTTTCATCTCCAATTTCTGGCTCGTAGTCAAGCGGTATATACTTATTAGTAAGTCTGTCCCTTTAATCAGTTACATGCCTCACAGTCTCATTTGATCTCTATGATGATCTTTCAATATAAATGAACTCATGAGCTTCTGAAAGGAAAATGATTCTCCTGACCCAAATGACAATCCCATAGAATTGTTATTTATTTATTAAAAAAATTGCTGAGACCACAGGCCGGGTCAGCTGATCCCCATTTTAGAACTGTGTGGACAGAAGTTTCTTTTTCTTTTTTTTTTTTTTTGCCTGATGCCATTGTCCCAAAAGCAAAGCTGCAGACAGTGGTACATACATGATAAATCTCCAACAAAATAAGAAAATTCACATAAAGCAAACTATTCATTTTAAAAAACTGTTTTTCATCCTGAGATTTTTATCCTGAAATTGAAGAAACAGTAGCTGGCAGAGATTTTTTTTTTTTTTTTATGTGAGTGCACGTCTGTACTTGACACATTTGAGTTTGCATCTCATTTTCATCTTCTAATTTTTAAAAAATATATTTTACTGATAACAATGCAAAATCTGGGGACAACTGACCTAAAACACTTATATCCTTCTCTATTCTCCTCTCAAGACACAAGATTGGACTTCAACTATGAATGATCTAAATTTGTAGAAAGTTCAAAAAGTAGCTGGATGAAACATCAAATAACACATCAAAAAGCTGAGATGTATCAATGTGTCAGGGTTCAAAAATAATGACTTACAGTCAGTGATAGGAATGCTTTTCCACTGTGTCTATTTTGAGGGCAAGCCTGAAATTCACAACTTAGCAGAAAAAGTAAAAGATCTGTGGGGAAATGTGACGAATTTGTCATTGCTCAAATCCAGTGCTCAGCCTTGGGCTGAATTTAGTATTAATCTTGATAGAGGCATGTTTGCAGTGGACAGAGAATAAGAGAAATACATGTAGGATTTATTGAGGATGCAGTAAAAAATCCATCTTTTTAGGGCTATTTTTCTTCCACAATAAATGACTAGGGGAGGAAAAAAAGAAAAGCTTAAAATTGGTGTCAAGCTCTTTACTCCAACCATTTGGGATTAGCTGGAAGAGAAATATGTCTGCTTATAATGAATCACTTTTGATGAAGTTGAAAAGAGGGAGGGGAGAGAAGTATCCAGCAAGCAGGGGTTTGGGAGGATTTCCTGAAGTCCCTACACTGCAGTTCACCAATAGTAATGGACTATCAATGAATTTTTACCAACTGAATTTAATACATAAGTTGAGTATAGTCCTTAAATTCTATGAGGAAATATATGTTACGAAATGAGAATAAACCACTCCTCCCTTTCCAGAGAAAGACATTTTTCTCATCTGTTAACAAAACCTATGATACTGCAAAATGGTGATCTTTGTCAGATTTGGGGCTTTACACTAAATTGTAATTGGGCAATTAGACTAGGAAGCGATTTTGCCCTGTTCCACATTAAAGACAAGCTACATGACACAGGGTTTTTTTTTTTAAAGACAGAGGCTTCACTGCAGTTGTTCAAAATTGTCCGTCATTCTACCAAGCACTGGATTGAATCAAGAGGTGTAATTTGGAGCACCTGGGTGGCTCAATCAGTTAAGCCACCAGCTCGGTGGTGATCCCAGGACCCTGGGATCTAGTCCCGCATCAGGCTCCTTGTTCAGTCGAGAGCCTGCTTCTCCCTCTCCCTACTTCTTCCTCTGCCTGCCACTCTCCCTGCTGGTGCTCTCTCTCTCTTTGACAAATAAATAAATAAAATATTTGAAAATAAATAATTAAATAAATAGGTGTTATCTGGGGGGAAAAGGCATCTACCATGATATATTTTCCTTTTTCAAACTCATTTCCAATTGTTCTCAGGATGCTCCCCATCTTCTTCTTAGTTGGAGTGATTAGTGCTTATCTTTTTACTTTGCACATTTTAATAACCTCTTGCCTCAGAAAAAGCATGCACTCAGTCTCAGTGAACTTCTAACAAGGAAGTTTCAAGACAAGAGAAAAGACAATGGGAAATATGCATTCATGGTTTTAGGCAGTCCTAGGTGTTATGGATACGTTGTTGATAATATATCCCTCCTACGTGCAATGTTCCAGTTTATGTTGTTCCAATAACACCAATAAACCACATAGATGACATTGTAGATGATTTGAGATCCTGCTTGACTTTTTGTTTTAAGGGAAATAGAAACGGACGAACTATTATATGCTTGACCTTCTTGAACCCAATGTCCATAGTGGAAAAGGTTTGAAACGGACTATGTCCATAACGACCTTCTCCCCACTCCCTGCACAGTTTCCTAGATATAGTGCTTTTCACTTGCATACATGTTTCTGGTCTACTCTTTATTTTTAAAAATCTCCCTACACAGTATCTATAACAGACCCTTCTGCACCCTATAAGCATCAACCTTTAAATTGTTAGGGGGTATATATTTTTCCCACCAATCCCCAATAGTTTCATCTTCATCCCCTTCCATGTTGTTCTTAACATAGTTTCCAGAATTATCAGAACACCTCCCTTTGGGGGAAGCTGCTATATATTTCATCATCACTCTCTAAACTGTTTAGAAAATAGATACTAGCTGAAGTCTGTATTCGTAAGTCCATCACTGTTAAGAACTCAGTCCATGACATATTAATTTACTCCTAAGCTTCCAGCTGAGGCCAGACTAACCTGAATGGTATTTGATTACAAAGATCAACGAGTTGGCATGAAACGGGATGGATCATTGAGCAAAACAGTTTATTAGTTCTCCTTAGTACAACTGATGTTTTTAGGAGCTGTGGTTTATAGTCTGTGGCATTGTTTGGTGGACTCCTTCCTAAGCCATCAACTATCCAAATCAAACCACTATCAGCACCTTGGAGAATGTAATTATATGTTACAGACATTCTCTAAGAGAGGTAGTGTGCAGCAGTTCTAGAACACTCCCCCCCATTTTTCTTGATTGAGGACCTCTTATTATTTAATGTCAAATATTTCACGTAAACTATTGACTATTAGGAGAAAGTTTATCGGTTTCTAGATAGTATTTTTTTCCTAGCTTTGAGGCTGAAAAATATTTCATATAATTCATATAGTCGGAGGAAAGTTGTCAAAGCAATAGATTTTATGATTACCCCCCCCAACTCCCACATACACATACAAACACGCATGCATGCGCTTTTAAAAAATCTCTCCGACTCCAAGAATGTAGCGCTGGAAAGGGACCTTACTGAATTCTTTCCTAATTCGGTAGTAAATATAGCTGAAATTATCTGAGCTCACCAATTTGTTTCAAAGAGTTAAAAGAACATAGGAGCTCTACTTAAGGAGCCTTACTGTACGAAAGTGAGGGCGAGGCTGGAGATATTAAAACTGTAGGAGGGATACTGTGAATAGGGTTACTTGGAGTCGCTGTGGTGAGTTGGACTGCTTCTTTCGTCACCTTCCAAATATTCTCTATTACAGGTAGCAATTTGGGGTTAATTCAGGATTATCAATCAATCACAGTCGGGCTCAAAATTTCATCGGAAGCTTTGCCTCTGTTCTCCTGCTGACTCTTGATTGGAGTCACAGTGGCAGGGCAGGGAAAAGAGGAACACTTTGTTCTTGTTGCCAGCATGTCCCACTAGCAGGCTAGCTGCTTGCTGCCACTCTGGAAGTTTCATGGGAAGATATTCTTGGAATACATTCTGAGCCAAGAGATCCAAATGAGATCTATCAGGTGTTGAGGGTGGGCCTTCTAGGATCCATGTTACTGCCTGTATGTTATGCCCCACCTGCCACTTCAGTTGCTGTCCACATTCCCAGGGGTCCTCCTAGTGTCTCAGAGACTTCTGTTTTCCTACTCCATCTGGGACGCAGTGTGTCTGTCTGTCTCACTGTTAACACATGTAAGTTCCCAGAGGATCTTCTTTATTTCTCTCTTGCCCCTGAGCTGCCAGGCGCTGAGAGCAAATTTCGGTGTACAGCTCACTCTCCCTACATCCCTCTTCCATCCTATCCTTTGTCCCCCTTCACCACGTGCCCACCCCCGACCCCAAACTCTCTTTACATAAAGAAGGAATGAAAGCCAGGTAATGACAACCCAGTTCTACCATAACGTGGACCTTCAAATCTGTGTCTCATCCTTGAATTCTTGACCTGTTACCACAGAAACCGAGACTCTCCATGTGCTGGTCACTGCACAAGGAAACAGGGGCCTAATTTCTGCACAGAAGAGAAGAGCACACATTCTGGGCACTCCGGGTTTAAACAGATATAAGATAGGGGTTGAGAGGATGTCATGTGGATCTCAAATAACTCTGTTCCATCTTAGTTCTGCATTCTATCAGTGGGAATTTACCTAATTTCCCAGTGCCTCGGTTTCCCCACCTGTAAAAGAAGAAGGATAATGCTTCCTACTTCCTAGGAGGGCTTTGAGGATTAAGTCCATTCTTATACACAGGGCTTTTCACCAAGAGCAACTAATGCATAATAAGTGTTTGGTAATTATTAACAATTGTGATTAATCAGTTCCCTTAATAGCTCACATATTATTCCGTCATACATCTTTAGCCTTTTGGCACATAATACCAAATCTTTAGTCATTCACTTTGGATCAAGAGGTCAAATGCCATTTAGCAAATTCCAGCATGGACTTAGGTCCCTACTGACATTTATAAATAGCACAAATAAATGTAGTATGGGTTAGGTGTGTAAGTTGTGTGGTATCTTCCCTCAAGGCTGGCAGGGTAGGGCTGATAGCCTGACCTCTAGGGCATGAACATCATTCCCCGCTCACACCTGGTCTTTTACACAAAACCGTCGACTGACTAGGCAATCTAGAAATTCCAAAAGTTCAGTGGCAGATATGTCCTTTTGTGAATATTATTCATCTGAACGACGATTTGAAACTTGCAAAACATTGTGAGGGTGAGAAAAGAACTAGGAATAGCTAGGCAAGTAAGGGCATGTTAGTACAATTTCATGGAAGTGCAATTTAGTGATTCAACTAAATTTATACTTACGTCCACACACTGAACATTCACTCTCGGAAAGTTTATTTTTGTTGCTAACCTTTTATTTGGAACCAAGGAATAAATTTCAATTATTCATTCAATTTATTTCATAAAGAGATACATGGCATGAATTATCAGCCTTTGTATTATGAAAATGCATATGGAGGACCTTAGCATTAAAATGAATATAACAAATACCAGAAATAAAAGCCAGATGCTGTCAAGCTAGGATGTCTACTAGGCCTAGCAGGAGATCTTGGCACAGGCATCAAGATTGTTTTGTTAGTAAATGTGATCATTTGCACTTGGAAGATCTTCAAGCTAAGGATCTACCCCTTCAACTCTAACTGCCTTTCATGACTTAAGTGTTTTATTAAAGAACTTATATTCATGATACTAAATTTACACTTTAAAGTTGAAAAGTCAGCACTTAAAAATTAACTTATTCCTATAAACAAATAGAAATAAAATTTTAAAAAAATATATAAAAGTGATCATGGCATACATGCATTTCTTGAAATAAACTTTTATTTGCCCATTTTTCCTTTTCTTCTCTTTTTCTCTTTCTTCTGTGTCAACCCTATTCCCCTTCCCACCTTCCCTTATCCAGAAGCCCATGTTAACATAATAGGTGCATTTCAGTGGTT